>NC_142990.1:9695769-9998653 GCF_061535395.1 Colias eurytheme
TTAAAATTTATCCGTCCAATAAAGTATTACACAAACATTTTAAAATGTCCCCTGTAAACTGTCAAATACGGACAATTAGAATACATTTTTGAAATGGTAGTTTAATACGTTATTCGATGAATAAGTTTTAACCAAGGATTGAAAAATCAGCCCTTATTCAAATAGTCTTCAAATACAAAATAAAGAACAATCTTTGTGAAATTCAGCCCAGAACTTGTAGATACTCTATTAAATAAATTGTTTGCTAACAAAATATAACAGTAACCGGCGCAATATTTTGCTTCTTTTAAACTGTCAAATAACTTCTAACTCGAGAGAAGTTCACTCGAACTCATCGAAAACACGCAGTAACATTTTTCACTCTCCGTATATGCTTCGATGAATTACAGCCCACTTACGAGCGAATTCACGAAAGAGCAAAGTTCCCTAACTTGCTCTATGGTAATGCTATGAAGATTTATAATAATTTCACCCTGACGCTATGGCGGACGGTTTTTATGAGACCGACAATTTTGTTGGCTAATGCGTGCGGAATAAGTATTCTTACTCCACTTACTGATTTATTGTTTCTCTCAAATTGTGTACTGCTGGTTCTTAAGAATGTTATGTTTATGTATTATTGAAGGGAAAAGCTGAAGATAAATATTATGGAACTATTCGAGTATGTTGCCACTGAATTTCATCGCGTTATTTTTTGCATATTTTAATTTCATCAAGATAATATCTCGTAATTTCCTTGAAATCTAATTATAATTAACAATGTTTACCGCTCAGATTGGTAAAATTAAGGATCGATTTCATGTAATGACGCCTGATTGTAGTTTGATCATGTATTCATTTACAGAAATTTCATTTCTTTTACATACAATGTTCTTATCGTTAGTGCCATTTATTATTGTGAAGAAAAAACTGACTTGCCTTACATTCTTAAGTAAGTGAGACACGTTTAAAATCTTAAACATGATTGATTTGATGTTTCGGATACTTACGCTAATGACTAAAAGTAAAATAAAAATCAAACGTAGTTTTATGTTTTGTATTAAGGTAAGTTTACATCATAGCACTTTTTATTATAGCCATAAAACCACGTAAGTGAATCATGCAACAATAAAGCCAGATAAATGCATATATTTGTGAAAGCACATCTACCTGACTCGTATATCCTTTGAAAAATTCCTAAAACGAATTTCACAGAAATAATTTTTGCTAAATCTGACACGGCAAAACCCGAGAATCCCAAGTCAACCAATTAGTAATGCAAAT
The DNA here is from genome assembly GCF_061535395.1 of Colias eurytheme. Taxonomy (NCBI): domain Eukaryota; kingdom Metazoa; phylum Arthropoda; class Insecta; order Lepidoptera; family Pieridae; genus Colias; species Colias eurytheme. The sequence goes on from NC_142990.1 coordinate 9,697,033, forward strand.
TTGGGGACACTGATATGTGTGCGGTTGGCAAAGAAATTCACTTTTAAGTAAGATATAAGGGATTTAAATTGCAAATTTTGAAAGTAGACAGCGAGAATTTAAAAAACGTATATCAAACGAGTGCAGGTTTATAAACTATGCGCGTTGAATTAATTTTTTACTAATGTCCAGTTATTTTGTTGGGAGCTTCGTAATTTATGGATGGAATTGTTTTGAATTATTTTAAAAATAATTTGACAAATGGTGGTGAATGTGGTGGTGAAGCTAGCGAAGTTAATATAACGTTATAAGTATTGTATTTGTATTGATTTATGTTGTCTTTAAATCGACTGGTGCCCTTTAAAATCATAATAATATATCGACGATTATTAACATGATTATTATATCCAAATTAAGCAATTTCCACGTTAAATAAAATACATAAACAATAAAATTATACATTATAATCAAAATTGCGAGTATTCTTAATGCTAAAATTATACATAAGGGGCACAGAGTTAGCACAATCCTTTACACAAAGATGAAAGCAACGATGCGAAAAATACCTCCGGAGAATGAAGATTAGGTTTCTGTACAGAGTCGATAATATTATGTACATTTGTCTAGATATGCCGAGGGTTAAATGTTCGCTGAAGTCGAATCTTCCCGATCCATTCAGCTGAACTAAAGCTGAGCATATATCCGATAACTGAATTGTATTTCGGCGCAACGCCTGCGGTCAGGTTACTTATAATTCCTGCCTGATGCGCCCGGCCTGCGTGGTTCTCGTTTTAAGATCCGCATTGTGCTCTTTGAAATCTTTCTCTTTGTTGCTTTAAAAATGAAAAGGTGAAAGCTTACTTTGACTATACATTGAAATTAATACATTGTATGTATTGGAGTGTCCGTTAAAACATCTTACAACCTATATTTGTGTAAATGTGATGGTTTGATTATATAACTTCATGAATTCTAGAAAAATATCACATGTAATTTTGTCACAGTAATTCCAACTATGTTCATATGAAAATAGGTAATTTTAAAGCAATACGGTTCTATAAAATTATTTCACAAACTTTTAAGCTATGGATATTATTGTTAGTTCGAGAGTTTTCGAGGTTCGATATTTTATTTCTTTAGCTGGGAGTTGGGACATAAAAATCAGTCACTATTAGGTCCCCATTTCAAGGGTACGTGCGATAAAAGGCTGTAGCAAAGGTCTTATCCCTAAATAATATAATATTAAGGTTGATTTCAAACGAAGCTCTTTGCGTTTTTATGAGTCAACTTTTGTAAGAGAATTATTGGAATATTATTGTGTGGTTAATGAACTAAATGTAATAACGTCGATCATTTGTAAATACGTGCTTTTGTTGCTCTTCCGTTCTAAGTTCAAATGTTAGCCAAAGCCCTGGGTAAATGGTAAAACTATGTTATGACGGTTCAAAAGTGCTTCTAAAAGAAGTATAATAATTAAATAAATAAATGTTTGAGTTTGAACATATCATCAAAAAAGTGTATACACATCTACCAAGCCACGTGTATACCCGCCCTAATACATTATTCAAGCACTCGGAATCGTTCTAAAACACCACACTTATCACGGCAATCAGCATCAATCACGCGGAATCCGCTGCCATCACAGATTCCTCTTATCGCTCCTCGATCGGCAAAGAATTGTCGGGGTGACACACTGACAGACAGACGGATCACCTTGCACAAGGATATTCTCTTTTGATTTTGACTGAAAACTTTGTATGGTAGAGGTAAATAGAGTTGTTTCAGGATGATGGTTGTCTTGTAGTCACTTTATGGTGAAAGAGAGAAATAGATACTAAAAAGTTGTTATTTCTACAATAGTCTTCATAAACTTGCCCCTGTCCTTATAAATAAATATTGATTTTTCTATACCACTTCATCAGTTTTGTGTTTAAAGCATAACATAGATACACAGCTCCTATTTATATTATAAGAAGTATTTTATCTAAGTAATTAATCTATCTAATAGAATGATTTCGGAAAGTGTCCGGGTAATGTTTTTGTGGAAAAACCGCACAAAATATAATAACTAATATTTTAAGACACATCCACATTTTCAATTACATTTCCAAGTGTCCATACAAACATACTAACCAAGGAACTCGGATATAACTGAACTAAGAACGCGAAGTTTAATCGATTTTAAATTCCAGATAACTAGAAAAAGATAACTGAAATCGATTATCGCGACCGTTTAAGCGAAGCGCTGTCTCTCGATAAATCACTGGGAATCGAATATGCGCTAGTGCATACTAGGTCATAGTTTTGAACTATTTAGCTGATGAATAACTTTTTTTATAATAAACTTTAGTTGGTGGTAATTAATTTGTATTTTGCAATAAAATATCTGTTAAGATGGTATTTTAACTAGAAATGCAAAGATCGTTTTAACTTGTGTATGAAGGAAAATAATTATTTGTTTTAACAAAATTAAAAGTTCTAAAAAATCTTTTTAATATTTTACCAATTAAGTAACGTAATAAAATATTTGCTAATACATAATTTGATAGTAGGAATATCACGAGAAAGTACCTAATTATTTACGAAAATTCACTGTAGTCTACAAAATAGAATAATAGGTCTACCTTATTTATAATCTGGTGTTCTTCCATAACAAGATTCTAAATTAATATAAATGCTATCAAGTGATATATTTTGGTCTGTATTAGTTTAATTGTAGACATGAAAGTAATTAAGTCTCTCTGTAGCTTTGAAAATCATTCAACCATTTTCAGTTATTGAATCCAAAATATCAGCTTTACATTTATTATTGGATTGAATAAGTTATAGAATAGACTATGATACACATAGATAACAATATACTGTCTTATATGAAATAATAAACATAATACACATAATATTATGAGTACATTAAAATTGAAATCCGCAATTTTTCTTTAGAAATTCTAAATTTACCCTTCTTTCCAAGCGACATTTTGACATTGTAAGGGTCAACCAGTAACAATTAGACGGTACAAAATAAAACAGACCCTGCCACTTACGAGTAACATCTGTTAACAAACTCGGCACGTACATTAACATTTTATTTATTTACACCGTGTAACTCGCATCGGCTAAATTCAATTAGCATGAGCCGAAATCCAATAAGCTACTAACTCGACCCATAAACTGTTCGATAGTACTATCCCACATTACTGGGAATAGGAAACTTTCCGCCGCAAATGTGTTTTTCTTGTTACCTCCAAGTTTGATATTTCACCTACTTTACATTCAGCGAAGGCCGCTGTAAAATGTTCGAACCGGGCCGATATTACAGACCCAAAGTAATAACTTTTATATTTTTCAATGAAAACTTATTGATTTCATCCTTTATGAAATACGAGTGGTCTTACCGCCATGTTTAAGTGATAAATCACTTTTTCATTTATCATTCGAGAGTCCTGACATTTTTTATAATATTTCGTAATAATAATAAATACCGATGGGGTTTGTTTTTATATTGTGTAATTTATAAACTACAAATCCAACAAAATTGTGTATTAATTTTCATTTCTCCTATCTATTATTCCCAAACATAACAGAACATTAAACGGTTATAACTTATTAATTAACGGATTACTAATTAACCTAATTTAAATAATAATGCTATCTCTGAAACGCATAAAACAATCCCCGCACCTGAATATTTAACGCAATAAGGGAAATAATGAAATACACCAGCGAAATAATATTTCAATGGAGCGATAATCCACGCGAGTAACGAAAAATCATGCACACGCTTCCCTTTTATTAAACCTGGGAAAACTTATAAAATCACAACGAGTCGAAATGAAACTTCCTTGCGTTAAAATTCCGCGTTTTTATCGGGTCGGAATATTAAGACGCTATATTTTCCACAATCTAATATTCCGAATTTAAATTTCTGCGCCGTGGAATACCTTTGCAGGGACGTATTTGAATTACAAAGTCGCTTTCAACCTGTTATAATATCACCATTCGCAACTAATGTATAGCGGGGGGTGGGCTGATGTATTGCTCAGACTCCGACCCTGCTTTAATAATGCAAGTTGTAACCGGAATTGATTTAAACTGCGCAAATTATTATTGTTTGTTGTTCGTTGGTTTAGGGTGTGACGATTTAAGGGTAGATATTAACAATTTTGAATATTTGTAATATTACCTATTTTATTGAAAAATGTAATATGAAATTTTGTTTTGAATTTTACTTTTTTTTTCTTCCACGTCAACAGCTTTTTAGTACCTATTTTTATTTAGTTTCATATTATTGATTTAATGACTTTTAAATACATTTTAAGAATCGTAGTATCAAAGGGACTTAATTTTGTTATACTAATATATTATTTATCTTTGTATTTTATTTTACAAATTATTGTATTATTTTAACAAAAGTTTAATGAACACTCGAGCTTATTAGAAAGCGAGTTGTGTTTAAAATTGACAGAATTTAAGATCTCCGACACGTGTTTCCGCTTACGTAAAGTTCAAACCAAACAAATAAACGTGCCTTGCAAAAAGGAAGCAGAATTAACCTCCGAGTGCCCGCATATGGGAGGCACAGATTAATCCTCCCCAGAGAACAAGGAGTGTGGAACACGTTACAAGTTACACACGCCCGGAAACAGTTTGGGTTCTGACCTTAACCTGCTCTATGGTTTGTTTAACATCCTTAACGGTGTTCAATCGTAGGATTTGATGCGTGTCCTGGTTTTCAGGTTGCGATGAAGTGAAGAAATTTAAACTTTATCGAGAAGTTATTAAGGCTCAAATAAATAAAAATCTTCTTTAATGTTGTGCTTGATCCAAAGGCTTTTAAAATATCCTAGTAGCTTTACAGTCAACGAAATTTTAATAATAGTTCTTATACGCCTCTTTGAGCGATTGTCAGACAGGCACTTACATAAATCCTACTTAATACTGGAATTCTATTGTATTTTTAGGAGTTTGAATCGTATTAAGAATTGGTTTTCTTTCCAGAGGATAAGAAAACGAGAAATATTAGTATTTTTTAATAAACTAAATATTATTAACATAATTTTTGTTCTTAATTCGAGTTTTTGCACGCGGCTTCGCAGTGTTGCAGTGATCAAATTGTCACACACACAAATTTTTTTTAAATCGCTGCAGCTGTAGGAGGAGCTTAGTGCCAACACACAGAAGAAATATACATAAAAGATAAGATAAACGTCAAAATTAAAATTCAAGAACACATTCAACTATTAGGGTTTTGTACTCATCAGAGCTCCAGACACGTGCGTGAAACAACTACTCCGAGTTGAATACAAAGCGAATTGGATAGAGTTAGTCATAGATGAAACCAATGTGTCGCTTTATGCTTTTTCGTTCTCATTCAGAAAGGAACTCATTGTGTCCTTAAATGTACTAGATGAAGGTTTCAGCCGGTCGTGTGCCAGCCGTACCAGAAAGACTTAACTCGTTTAGAAAAAATACTTGAAATGTCACTATGCAAACTGTCTGTATCCTACTACTATTATAAAGGCGAAAGTTTGTAAGTATGGATGTATGGATGTTTGTTACTCTTTCACGTAAAAACTACTGAATGGATTACAATGAAATTTAGCACACATATAGAGGGTAACTTGGATTAACACATAGGATAGGTTTCATCCCGGAAATCCTACGGGAACGGGAACTATGCGGGTTTTTCTTAGAAAACGCGGGCGAAGCCGCGGGCGGAAAGCTAGTATTATTATACTTTGTACGGTTTACACACTAGAATATTAATATCTAAGTTGAGCAGCTCAGCCGTTAAAGCTTTACAAACAGATCAACTCCATATTAATTATTATTAATTAATATGAAGTTGATCTGTTTGTAAGTTTAAAGTTAAATTATTAGTAAAGCATTTCGTTGACTGGATTTGTGCACAAAAATAATGATGATATTCACCAACGCGCCATCCGTTCACTCGTCACCATAGATATTTATTCTTCATAGGATGATTACGAAATTAACTGTTATTATGTATTTAAATAATGCGTATTCACAATCATTAAAGATTTAAAAAATCATCCCAGCAATTTTTCTTTTTGATCACTTGATTCTGCACTTCAGACTGATTTCCTTTCGCAAGCATTTCTAATATTAATACAATGAGAACTTTATATCCATTCTTAGAACCAATGATAGACATTTCTAGAAGCAGTAATAAGGTCATATTTCCTATACTACTTCCTTCCTACTTCCTACTACTTAATATTAATAATGCGAAAGTTTGTGAGGACGTGTGTGTGTTTGTTACTCATTCACGCAAATGCTACTGAACCGATTACAATGAAGATTAGCACACACATAGAGGGTGACTTGGATTAACACATAGGATCGGTTTTATCCCATAAAATTTCACGGGAACGGGAACTATGCGGATTTTACTTTGAAAACGCGGGCGAAACCGCGGGCGGAAAGCTAGTATCTATATATAGATTGCTCGTTATATAGATAGCAGATCTTATACCTCTATAAGGAGAATGTTATTTGTGCTGACTTATCTAATATCCCGCTTGGGATTGGTTCGTTCAGGTGTAATTATAATTAACTATCGAATTAACATTTGATCACTGCAACACTGCAGTGTCAATTATGCTGTGATATTATGATAATAATATAACTCTAATTTTCGGAATTTTCCTAACGTTTGTAATAGTGTTGTTGTGACACGATCTTTATATTTTTCTCATGCAGGATCTAAATTATTACTAAACGTTAATATAAAAACAAATAGCGATGTAAGTAGCATATTCACGTAGCATCAGGTAACGCGTCTGCTCTTTTGACTTTTCCTTAAATGATTACAAATTAGTTAATTAGATTCAAGTGATGCTTACCTACCATGCTACTGCTCTACGTATAACTGAAAAAAAGTAAAAAAAGTGACATTGTATTTTTATAAATTGCCTACTATGTTATTTTTATTCTCTTGTCCCAATTTCAATTTATGTTCACATCCGAAATAATATTTGCGATGAGACGAACCATGAGTCGCTCGTTAAGCTGCGATTTGTCAAGTATTGACTTTGCCAGTTCGTTGCTTCAAGTACGGTTTATATTTTTTTCTCGAAAGATTTTCGCCCATTTGCCACCGTTTTGCCATTTGCTTTAGTAAAAGTTTGATCTGAATAAGCTCAAGCATGGTTTTGATCGTAATTAATCTTTCTTTGATATGATTGTTGACTTTATTTGAGGGAGCAAAAATAGCAATTCCGATTAATCCAGTTTTATTGGGCTATTGACGCTGCTGAATATAATAAATAATTTTAATTCTCGTTAAGCAGTCATGTGTGATTCCCCAAAACACCAATTTGGTGGCGCGATGAAAATAAATCGCGACCGTTCGAATAATACGTATACGAATATAGTAGCAGTATATTCGAGAAATGGTGAAAACCGGCAGTTGCACGGTTTTTGCTGGAAAACAGGATTCGAAAGGGATCCTCGCAATATATTGGTGTAAAACAAAGATTTGCAAATCAAACCTGGCACGAACCCACCTTAACCCTGCCAAAGCTCGCGCCGAATTCGCCCCATGTAACAGCGTTTTCGAATTGTTTATTTGCATTTACGGAACACGCACTGTTTCTTTTTGTTTTCTTAAACTAAAATACATGTGAAATTAACTGTTGTTATACTAAGGTATTACCGTACCTGGTGTGGTACCTAAATTTTTTGTTTTCGTTGTATGTATGTATGTATGTTACTTACTACTGGACTGCTACAATTTTTCGTCTCATTTAGGGGCGAAATGAAGTGCAGTCAGCAAATAAATCATATATTTTTGAACTCTATTCTTTCTAAAATTATATACAAAAAACATTATTTGGTATCGTATTTTTCAGTAAATTCTTGCTTGTTAAACACAAGCTTCAAAACTTTTCATATACTATTTTAAGCCTTTAATATCATATTACATTTACACAAATAAAGTAACGAGTTCAAAATCTGTTTTGGTTAACCGCAATATAACTAAATCGGAATTTTGATCGAACATTTCATTACGCTAATAGCTGATTGACTAAATGCTATACGCATTCCACATTACTGCAAAATTGACCTTTATACATTTTACCTGGTAACTTTTACCACAACGCGGTAATTTCACAAGCGAACAGCGAAAGTATCAATAGCATACATTCTATTATTTGCCAAATGAAAAAAATGGTAATTCGAAATAATAATATGTCCAATATCTATAATATAAAAATGAATCCCAAAATGTGTTGGTAAGCGCATAACTTGAGAACGGCTGAACCGATTTCGTTAATTCTTTTTTTATTATATTCCTTGAAGTACGAGGATGGTTCTTACGTAGAGAAAACGTAAATATGTACCACGGGCGAAGCCGGGGTGGACTGCTAGTTGGTAATAATCACAAAGTATTGTTTTCTTTAACGACAAAGCTTTTATATATTTGTAAGTATCTCTATAATGTTATGTTCATGTTTTTCTTGGAAACAATAAATCGAACTGTTATGAAATGATAAATAGGTTGTACTTATGGATGAAGTGTGTATGTACGACTGAATAAGTAGGCTTCTTATGTTTAAAGTGTACGACTGTTATCATTATGATACGTAAGAATATAATAATACAAAATACAGATAGAGCAAGTGAACAGAAGTGCTTTATTAATGCAATTTTACATAAAATCCATCTTGTCTAAGATTTCGCGCGCCATTTTCCACCATCGATCAAAATGCCACGCAATTTTAAACTTTAAAATCGTGTTGTATAATGAAGTTTTGATGAAAGTGCTGTTGAAATGCTATACAATGCTCGATCTTATTTCTGAGACCATTATTTTATCAAATGCGTAATGAAAGAGTATCCTGTTATATTATACTAGCTGCGCTCCGCGGTTTCACCCGGTTCCACTCCTGTTGATTTTAGCGTAATGATTTATAGCCTATAGCCACAGTTGACAGCTATAGCCTTCCTTGATGAATGGGCTATCTAACACCGAAAGAATTGTTCAAATGGGACCAGTAGTTCCTGAGATTAGCGCGTTAAAACAAACAAACAAACTCTTCAGCTTTATAATCTTATATATTAAATTCTCGTGTCACAATGTTAGTCTGCATACTCCTCCGAAATGGGTGGACCGATTCTCATGAAATTTTCTGTGCATCTCGGGTAAGTCTGAGAATCGGCCAACATCTATTTTTCATATGTACCACGGGCGAAGCCGGGGCGGACCGCTAGTATTAATATGTTAGAAGCATACATGCATACATTGCTCGAACAGTTACCATACTATTTTATAATAATATGTGGTTCTGTAATTTTGCGTGCGATCGAATCGAACGAATGTTTGACATGTTTTCTAGGAATTAGTCATGAATATTGATATGTATGCTAAAATCTCTAAAACTACGCAACGGATATTGATGGGGTTTTTTTAAAGATAGAGTGAGTTAAAGAAAAGTTTTATTATATAATTTATACTAAAAGGCTTGAGACAAAGCGGGCGAAACCGCGAGTGGAAAGCTATATCGCTTTGAGTAACCAAAATTAACACACACGACATTTCAGTTAAAAAAAAAGGAACGGAAGAGCTAGTAGAACAACTAGTTATTTACTTGAACCAGTATTCTAATGCCATTTAAAATTATTCAGTAAAAAGTATCGTTGTTTCTAAAAGACTGAACATAATTGTAATCTAACCAGACTCGTTGGAGAAATTATGACAATATTAATTAATCTATCAAATTTCCAACTCACTGAGGTTTGTTCTAACGTAACGAAGCAATATTTTAACTCTCATATTTCTTGTGAAATGAAATAAGTAACAGTTATATTTATTGGGTAATTCAATACTTTATTAATAACTAGCTTTCCGCCCGCTGCTTCGCCCGCTTTGTCTAAAACACAATAAATTATATACTAAAACCTTCCTCTTGAATCACTCTATCTATTTAAGAAAAACGCATCAAAATCCGTAGCGTAGTTTTAAAGATTTAAGCATACATAGGGACATAGGGACATAGGGACAGAGAAGGGGACTTTGTTTTATACTATGTAGTGATATTTTTGATAGCTATATTGTGGCGATATGCAGATTGTTTTTATTTCTTTGATTTCATTGTTTCTATGATAGTTTCTTAAAGAATAAATTGTAAAAATCAACTGTTCGCTCGCTGATTTAACTTGTTTCACTAGTTCCGTATAATTTTGATATGAAAATAAATACACAATTGAAGCATATGTAACATTTGGGTTATATGCTATTCGAAATCATTTGTGCATCTAATTCAATAATTTAAAAATGATACTAAGGGTTTCGTAAAAACAACAAAGAGCAACAGAAATTCCCTATCAGTGACATTGTAAAATATACCAAATATTAAGATTAAGAAATTATCCATTTTTCGCGAATTTTTTAAGAGAAATTTCTTTAAGTTGAGAGTAAAATTTCAAGGTCGCGTCATGGCAGTACCGTCATGTCATGGAGTGAGGCGACGATTTTGGTATATTTGAATCTCTTCTGACACGTGTGCTGCACACGAGCTTTTTTTCAAACAATCTTTCTTTATTTCCAGAGCTGCCCCCAGAGAAGCCAACGATAAAAGCGGAGAAGGGATGGTACGCCTCAGGGGACTCGCTTAGGGCCCAGTGTATATCTCCACCAGCTGACCCGCCGGCTAACCTCACTTGGTTACTAAATGGACGTGATGTGAGTTATAATTTTAGTAATAGCAATTATACTTAATTCTTTGTAGGGAAAACTTCTTAGATGCGTTGAGCTTTAGGTAGGGAAAAATTTTAAGGGCTTACTTCACCGATGATATTAAAAACTTATAAGTAGTATAACTTATAGTATATATATTTTATGACTTGCAAGAACCCTTGCAGACGATTATCAGATGTGTAATGATAATCGATGCCACTCATAGAAATATTGATCCTTATTTAAATAAATATGCAAGAGCATATTATTATAATACTTATGAGCATATTATTATATATTTATTTAAATAAGCTTTGCCATATAAAAAATCCACATTAGTTTGGTAAAATGTGTATTTTTAAAACTTTTATTTTGAATTTCAAATCTCGTTGAAGCCTTGTTTAAGTATTCTTATATTGAAAATAACATTTTGCTAACTACTACTACTACTTTGCTATTTCAAAAAAAATTTCTTAACCTTCAAATGAAGCACTACGTCATCAAAAGCATTACAAATCGCTATTATAAGAAGGAAGTGGAATCAGCTTAGAGGAAAATAAATTATCTTCAATTCTCACCCTCTGATTGAAAGGTGAGTCCCCTTACAGGGATAAACCTCTTTCATCAACCCTTAACCGAAACTTATACCCAATAATATTTTACCTATTCTTCAAAGAGTGTTTGGAAAATAACATTTTTGTAAGAATGTTCAATAAACAATGTTTTCGACAGAATAGGTACCTATTAGTAAATAAACGGACAGTTGTATGATTGATATTAGATTAGATATACCTACATGAAGAAAATAATATCTGAACCTGGCTCTGTACATGGGTACAGAGCCATATAGGTACCTGTAGGTAGCTTATAGAGATTACCTATACAGGGCCAAGTTTAGATATCCAGTGAAGTCAAGCTTTATTTAGGTAAAGAAGGCATGCAACACATGCATTTTAATGCAAATTATTAGCTACACTACCTTCCCGATAAAACCTGATTAAACCAGTTCAATCCAAAATTAACCACCCATAACACAAATTCCACAACATCATGTACCTAATCATGTGCTACTTAGCCATTCATTAAGCTAGTGCTTATAATTATCAATTAGAAATACTCGTCAACAGACGCGTGACGTGACGTCATGACAGTCGTGATGGATGAGATCCAACAAAGAAAGCGTTAATAAATTCACTGTATAATTAGACATTCGATAACCCGCTTTAATGCAGAATTTAATTATCGATGTAATTTGAGAAATAATCTCGTTGAAGTGCTGATGAAATTTGTTTTATTGAAATACTTCAATAATTGCGAATTTATACAACCTTGGCTATGCGACTTGCTAATTTTGTTGAAAAATAACAAGGTTATTAATAAACGATTTATTGTTGAAAGAAGCTTTCCAGAGGTATGTTATGACTTAATTACCCGTAATAATCAGGGTGTAAGTAAGAGAAGCTGTTGAAATTCTTAGACTTTGCTATAATCGCAATGTTAAAATATACTTAATATTAAAATAACTCAAAGAGATAATATGTTTTTTATGAGTAAGTTTTGTTTACATTCAGATAATGTTGGCCCTCCGGTTTGGTCAAACACTATAAAACAGTATTTAATAATATTTAGACTATATAAGACGCAGTGTAACAAGTTACTCTACCAAATAAAATATACATAATAATCAATACTCACATTCTTTACAGCCTACCTACCGCAGCTTACCGTCAGTTAATGCCCCTGTATTTATTTTCCCAGAGAAAGTTCTGGATAAACTGCATGCAATACTTTTATCCACTCATACTTGATTCGCTTAATCCGATATAATATTTATTACCAATGCGGTGTTCAGAGCAAGCGGAAAGCTCTACAGAATGAACGATAATTGTTTTTTCATTTAAATTAAAGTCGTTTGTCAAACTTTTTTATTTAAAATCAGTTTCGAGTGCGTAAAATACACAATATACAATTTATGTACTTATTTTTTTAATATTCCAGGAAATAAAAATGTGGCAAAAGAATGCATGATTTAATTTAATTTATTTAATTTCAAATTCGCTAGCTATTTCCCCAAATTCGACTTAAAACTGACGCAATTTAATTTTCTCTTTCAAAATGTATCATCGTAACGTCAAAGAAAAGTAAATGATGCACTTTACTACAAATATTTAACTACTGAAACTAGCGCGTATGTTTACGCACGATATTAAGTTTCATTTCTTTTAAATGCAATAATATCAATTACTACTATTAAAATATTAAAAACAACAAAAACATATCATCACTTAGATCAATAATGCATACCATTAAAGTTTAAGACGACTTAAAAACAGCTGGTTAAACTTTTTGATGAACTTGCTTTTTGTCCTGATAATCCGAAACTCGCAACACGCACTTGGCCAGCGTGGTGGATTATGGCCTGTACCCTCTTAGGAGGCCCGTGACCCACCAGTGGGAACGTATATGGGCTGATGATGATGAATCCGAAACTCTAAAGTAACATTCCTTTTATTGTGATAAATGTAAATTATTATGGATGTGGCCACATGTCGTTAAAAGCATCATCAATTGTACAATGACGTTAATTTAAATCGAGAATCTGAATATTGAGATTACTTTTTGAGTACCTTCTGGGCATTTATTGACCCTTAATTAATATACCTGCAATATGTCCTTTTGTTTATTGTTTGAAGGTATTTTTCTGAAGTTAAAACTTTATAGAAAGAGCAAATATTAGCAGCATAAAATATTAGAAAAATCAATGCAGGTATACTTAATTGTGTAACGACTGGTTGAACAGAAATACGTAGAGCTACGTATTGTAATCTGTTCAAATCTAAACAAAAGTCCTCATTTTATTTACGACCTACTACATGATTAGCGATCTATATAATGATATAAATAGATTGAATCTATGACCAAAAACCACGCTCTTGACACCACTCTATCGCTTGCATATTTGACGAATCGTCAGGTAAACTAAGCGCATAGTGCAACCGCAAAATTTTCACTTCAGCGCCTCATTGACAAATTAATACTAAATGTTACATAACAATTTTATACATGAACCACGTTGCATTAATTATCTTTTGCAACTAGAATTTTGTACTCGTATCCTACCATGAATGTACAATGGAGAAAATTCAATTCCGTGCACAATTTTAGCGGGCGAATGTTGAATTCATGAAATAATGGGTTTAAATAGTTCATTCGAATTATAAAGTTACTCTCTTGTGACGTACACATTGAATAAGGTAAATAAGACAGGGTTTTGTTCCGTTTTATTCACTCAAAAGTGTACACATAAGTTCTTATTTGGTAGAATTTGACCTATTTTATGTATTTTTTAAACTGAATTCGCTTTGCAATAATATGATTTTACCCTGATGATGATTTAACATTTATTCAGTGATGTAACATCATCATTAATATTTAAGAAAACAGTTCAAGTATCATCACATTTTAGTCTAATTTCTACTAACCAACAGATTAAAAAGGTAAAAAAAGTAAGTGCCGATTGTGTAAATATTTAGTTCCCTGAGAAAGAATCATCATCCCTGTGGAAAAACAAATTACGAATGTATAATATTCATTTCTTCTCTTTTCTCTCACGAACTTTTGGTCCAAGTTTCCTTGAAAGTCACTCATAATCCGCTGCGTCATCGTTGTTTCCAACATAATATTTTTAAGCGATACGATCAAGAAGCTTATATCTTATACACCATTCCGTGTCATACAGTTTGACAATAAAACTACCGCTTTCCGCCCGTAGCACAAACTTCAATAACATGTGAAACATGTTTTCACATCGAAAGACTTCTTTCGACTTCACTGAATCGAATAACAAAACGTTTGCAAATGCTCTATTTTCAATTCACATATATTTATCGGTCTGGAAATAATCGTTCGTCGTGTGTACAAATCGGCAAAGAACAGGCTGCTTATGTGGAGGCATTTAGTTACGGATATTCGCTACAAATTCGTTGGTATTATTCGAGATTCAGACAGAATAAGTTTTGTTTTTAGTTTCAAGGGTACAAATCTAAATTATCTATTTTATCCGTTCTTAATCTTTACCTTTTAAATCAGATATTTAGAAACTGTTATAATTACAATTGTAGTACATATTCATTAATCTATACTAATATTATAAAGCTGAAGAGTTTGTTTGTTTGAACGCGCTAATCTCAGAAACTACTGGTCCGATTGGAAGAATTCTTTCGGTGTTAGATAGCCCTTTTATCGAGGAAGGTTATAGGCAATATATCATCACCCTAAGACCAACAGCAGCGGAGCAATATGGGCGAAACCGCGGGGCACAGCTAGTGGATTACTAAAACTAGCTAAATACAACCTATAATATAATTATTATATTTTGTCATCTTAGTTTTTATCATAATTACACTTTTATTAGAGAAACTATACGTTAATTCTATTGCTATACTAATTCTCCCAAAAATATATAAGTACGAGTATCGTAATCCACACAACATAACAACTTATAAATAATTTAATATTCATGTAAAATTAATTGAATGCAATCAAATTTAATTTCCATTACCCGGTTAATCTAGGCTTATCGTTTTGTATATGTTTAATTATATTAAATCTCTTGTGCCCGCACCTGAAAATACATAGTAAAGTTTTAATTACATAAAGCAGCAGTATTAATTTCATCTTCTATATATATAAAACTCAAAGGTGACTGATATAGTGATCTATCAACGCACAGCCCAAACCACTGGACGTATCGGGCTGAAATTTGGCATGCAGGTAGATGTTAGGACGTAGGCATCCGCTAAGAAAGGATTTCCCGAAATTCTTGCGGGAACGGGGAAAAACGGAGATGCACGTACAAAGTCGTGGGCGGAAGCTAGTCTTAAATAAATTCAACATGATTTTCCTGGAAAATAAGTCATTAACAATACCCATGACGATGCCGTACAAATCATTATTTGAACAGCGTTCAACGTTCGACATTCATTGGGTTAAAATAAACTGAAATTATTTATTAAGTTTCCTTCATAATATTAAATATTATTATACGTAGTAAGTACGACATTACATTACGAAGATGCATGATAAGGAAAAACTTTTGACGATAAAGTTTTAAGAAATAACTTTAACTTTTTCTAAAAGAACTTACCATTTTTTTTTCTACGAACGAGATATCAAAAACACAAGTTTAAAACTTTTTATACAATCGTTTCTATGCTATCTATATGAAACTACAAACATTCTTAACCCACCGGATTATTTATTAAGTACACCTATTAATAAAGGCAGGACGATTCAATTCTTTCGCGACCCATATCACAAAATGACAAGACAGATTATTCGTAACCTTCCAACTGCGAAGATATTGTCAAATAAACTGCCACATGCACAAAGGAGGAGTTCCAACAGGGGACGAAGCTAGCGGTCAGTCCATGTATTCAATATTATAACGTTGATAAATAGCTTTCGTTTTTTTTATTTTGTACGCAAAATGTCTAACATGTCACTGGGTTATTAACCTTAATTTTAAGCGGACATAGGCAGTAGGCACGTTATGCGCAAAAAGTTGACGCCTAATTTAGTTCATTGCGAATAAATAAGTTAATCTTTTCATAGCAAGAGCGAGCCTTTAAGATTACAAAGACAGTAGTGTAAACTGTAAACCATTACTAAGCTACCTATACATATAAGTATACATCCATACTAATATTATAAATGCGAATCTGTCTGTCTGTCTGTTACTCAATCACGCCTAAACTACTGAACCAATTTTCATGAAATTTGGTATGGAGATATTTTGATACCCGAGAAAGGACATAGGCTACTTTTTATCCCGGGAAAATGACGCAATCCCGGAAATCCCACGGGAACGGTAACTATGCGGGTTTTTTTTGACTGCGCGGGCGAAGCCGCGGGCGGAAAGCTAGTTACACATAATTATATGTATACCTACATAGGTGGAGTATACCTCTACCAAATGAAATACAGGAGTTTTCATTCGTCACGATATTATCACATCTTAAAAATTGTAACCAATAATATTTCTCTTCCATCTTCCATTCAATCTAATTCTACCACAAATGAAACATAAAACATTCTCGGTTCAACACAACTCAAATACTAGTCAATATTCACTTCTAAAATATTTATACATCTCGGAACAAAACACGCTGTCTTCACATAGTGTAGTTAACACTATTGTATTGCATGTAATAAAGAATTTTATCTCACTACAGTTTGTTCAACAGCACTTCGAGCTGAAAGTTTTTAAAAGTACGCTGAAAGGGTGTTGTTAAATGATAAGGAACTTTGCACCTCAGTAAATGAGCTAAGTTAATCTTTGTTCTAAGTGTCCAACTATCTTAATACAATGAAGAAGTTACAACTATGGATATTCTGTGTATTCTTTTAAACTTGTGGCTTACGTAAAAGCCTCTGTGAAACGTGTTATCGTGTAAGAGCACATTTATACTATCCTACTAATATTATAAATGCGAAAGTTTGTGAGGATGTATGTGTGTGTGTGTGTGTGTTTGTTACTCTTTCACGCAAATATTACTGAACCGATTACAATGAAATTTAACACATATATAGAGGGTAGCTTGGATTAACACATAGGATAAGTTTTATCCCGGAAATCCCACGGGAACGAGATCTTTGCAGGTTTTTCTTTGAAAACGCGGGCGAAGCCGCGGGCGGAAACCTAGTTTAATATAAATGACTGATATAAAATATTATTATGAAGATGTCTTTGAAATATTGAAATTAATAATGAATATACTTGTCTTCTTTAACAATACATAATGTGGTAAGGTTATTGAATTTTTTTTTGTAATAAGAAATTATAAATAATGGCATGAATAAATAGATAAAATTGTATTCATGTTTAGGTTAGGATTGTGTAGCTTTAAATGAAATCAGCACTTTCTATTAGTCTCTTGTAGCCTGATTCTTATTTAAATCATACTGAATTATTCTCAGTAAATCGTCTCAAAAGTTCTGTTCCTATCTTTCTTCCCGAAATTTTCTTTTCACCAAGAGATAGATTTGAGGAAACTTTTGGAAATATATATATATATAATGCTAATTTTACATTGCTTTTTTTTTTCCTTAGGAATATCACTGAACACTTTTCTATGAAATATTAACATGAAAACGTTAAAGTCGTTACTTTTTCACAACTTCCCGTATGATAATAATTTCGTAAAATTAAAGTCACGGAAAATTAACAACACAAAATGAATCGTCACACTTCCTTCCTCTTGGTAATTAACGAATTTCATTGCTCGATTGATTTATTGAGGAAAAATTAACTTAATAAAAAAAAATGTGTGCGTGTACTAGTGTACACACGTAAGAAGTGAAACTTCTTTATGACCTTATTTTTCAAAAAATAATTTACTATATGCAACTTTACAGAAATACGTCGAATCAAAGATGGCGCGTAACGGAAAAATGTCACGCGTAACGAAAAAATGTTACACTAAATTTTTTTCCAACCCCCATAAAGAAGTTTCACTTCAAAAATACGAATGAAAATTGAAAATTTTAACACCATAATTGCGTTAAGATACAAAACTATATCTTTAAAAGAGACTTCATGGATAGATAAAGTATTTTGAGCTTCTTGTATCTTTATGTTTTTCCAACAACACATATTTCATGCAAAACGCATTAAAGTTGTAGCATACTGCAACTTGCGAGTGGGAACGTCAGCTGGTGAAAACTTTACTTACATTAAACTCATATATCTTTATAATAACATATATTTCAGTATAATTACATTACTTGCTTTAAATACTTCAGTAATTCAATATGATTAAACTGTGATAGTAATAAAAAAATTTTGCTCACCTGACTTGAGAATTTTTTTAGTTCAAAAAATATATCCAATAAAGAATTTAATATTTCAAATAGAGTAATACAAATAAGGCAACATCTGTAAAGAATGGTCGCTAAATTAAATAATTAGCTACAAAGTTGTAGATACAACGATTCATAATATCTGTTAGCATTTTCATAACCGATTTGTACTCCACAAAGTCCCACTTATGAAAATCATTATGACTCTCTTTGTCATACGAAAGATGTCCTCAGGAAGACGTTAGCTAAGTTAGCTCAATGTCCGTATAATCTAAATGCTTCGATAGTTATATGTGACTATCTTTAACATACACACGAACAAACAATCTAAAGTTGGCTTCATGTTGGCTTTAAACCCATGAGATAACTCGCCTACATCTTTTCTTGGTACTCTGGATACAGTATTATGTAGAAAACATACGCCATGTCTATCTCCTATATTAAGATTGATGTAAAACCTCATACAAGTCACTCATGTGTAGTAAATGCGGTTTGCATACATTGCCGTTCGCGCTGTAACCGTCATCGCTATCATAGTTTTAATTTACTTCAGTAAGGATTAACTTCAGAGCTATAGTATAAGCCTATGTTTAACCGGAGTTGTGTACGAATTTTTCCAATCTCATTTGCTGGAATTTTTCTAACTTTATCATCGTGGACGGAATTAGTAAGCATGTTATGAAGAACAGTTTAGGATATATACTTTTGTAGATATTGCTATGCAAAGGATGATTAGTATAGGTTATCTTATGCCTATAGTAGCTTATGCTGATTAAGGTTTTTTTAGAAATTCCAAAGTTTAGTTTATGTGATAGATAACACATAATATCTTTCAAAAATTTTAGGTAAAAACAAGCGACTACTACCTATTACATCCATCTTACGTAGGTTATATTTATAAAAGTGAAATTCGACTAATCCCACCACCAAAATAAAGAAAATAATCCAAGGAATTTCGATGCTCTTTCCCCTCGAATTATACGCAAAATACTGGCTGTGAATAAACTTGTGAAGGAATAAATAACATCATCTTTCATCGCATACATCCAATCGGTAATTCTATAAAGGAAGAAGAAAATAGGGCTCAAGTAAATAATGCCAGGAATAAAATGCGTCACTCGCATACAAATGAGCCTACTGGGATGGGGTAGAGATACGTTAGATAAAACATATACGGAATAATGGCTATATGATTATGTTTGGGGCGCAAATGGTGGCACATAAGTGACATGACCGTGATTTTAATGCCGTTTATTCGAACCCTGGGTCGTAAGGGTTTTTTGAAAACATTCGATGGTATGTACTTGTGTTGTTGAGTACGTACAGACATTAAAAAAATGTATCGGAATTTCTGTTACAATTGTAGCAAGGGTTAAGTTGGCTGAATTGTTGTAACCTACTGTTCTTAAATAATTTTACTTGAATACTTAATTAGCTCAATTATATTATTCAGAATATAATCATTAACAATATTTTTGATGCGAGTAGTGCGGGTATAATTAAACTTAAAATAAATTTTCATAGTAATACAATCACGTCGTACACAATAAAACAACAACACATTTATTCTATAAAATGTAAGTGTAAACGAAAGCCCAAGTTAAAAAGTTAAACTTTAAAAGAGCAAGTCAACAAAATGCTAACCGCGCCGCAAAAAGTGGCAGGAATTTATTCATGTCTCGTCCCTCTGTCCTCTTTGTGTTGCTAATTCTGTCCCGTTCTTTCCTTCCCTGTCATTACCCCTGGCCTGTAACACATTCCGGATCAGTGCACATGCACATTTAATGGCGTATGTGCTTTTGAAAGAATAACTTTGGAAGAATAGTGATTGGTGATCTCGATTGTGGTCGGTTTGGTCAAAGTCGAACATCTGTTCATTCTTTGTTCAAAGGTTTTTCGTTAGATAACATAAGGAATGAGGTAGCGTTGAGTTGCATTAGAAAACTCTAGTTTGACGAAGGCAACTCTATGTGTCTATTTCCTTATCTTATCTATATTCAGACGATAGTAGGTTGTAATTATTTCATAACTATGCTAACTATGTATATTTTAAACTAGGCATATTATTTTTATTTATAAAAATTATTTATATCTTATATCTATAAAACAGCGCCCTATTAAAAAATAATATTGAATTCTACATTTTCAATTCTATATCGTTGTATAGTTACATGGTTCAATAGTCTCAGAACATTTTTTATTTAAATATAAAACTCGATGAAAAATAATCTATTTCCACACTCACACATCGAAAGCAGTAAATGATGGGGACACTCCATCATACGGCGATGTCCGGTGCTTTCTATAAGGAATATGTTCTAGACGCTTCTATAGTGATTCATGCTTGTCATTAGTTTTGTAATAACGTTGTTCACCTGTGTTATAAACATTGTCTAGCGAGCCATCTTTTTTAAATAGGATATATTCATATACTTATAGTTTGAGGATATAAGAAATATATATAAAATTAAGAACTATCATTATTAATTGGCACAATGAGCCACAAGTTTGCTGATTATTTTTCCAAAGAAATGTAAATCATTATTTAGAGCTTATTTAAGACACATTTTACAAAATTAACTTGTTACTAAATCACGATTTAATAAAATAAAATTATAAAGAATTTATCGAGCGTTACGTATTGAGCAACAACTAGCTTTTCACCCGCAGCTTCGCCCGCGTAGTCAAAGGAAAACCCGCATAGTTCCCTTGGGATTTTCGTATACAAATATGTCCAAGTTACGATTAATAATATGTGTGTTACGATAAAATTTCATGAAAATCGGTTCAGCATTTTTTGCCTGAAGTAGTAACAAACAAACAAACATAAAAACTTCCGCATTTATAATATTAGGACTAGTAGGATAAGACTTGATAAAAAGCTCAATATAACTATTTTCCATGTGACCTGTTTGTTGCATCTTGTTATCAGCTAATGCTTGTTGGCAGTAATTTGGAATTAATACAGCGTTAATTATGTTATATCGTGATTAGATATATGAAGTATCGGCTAATATTCGAGTTTAATTTGATGGCTTATAACTCAAATGTAACAGGCTAAGCTTAACTTGCTCATTTGGCTATTATTTTGATGATTACAATATCAAATAATTCAAATTTCGGTCATTTCGTGATGTGTTTTGTAATATATTGACAACGACTCCACCTATGTTGACCTGAAAAAAATACAACAGGATTATTAGAGCTCTAACGGATTCTTAAAATCGTTTTGATAGTATTATTTATATTTTATTGTGAAATGAGTACAGACAAATTAAGAAGTAAGAAAACCAAATCTCACTTTCTGACAAAAGATAAAATAGGTATTGTAATACTTACTTAATCTACAAATAAAGTACCTATTTTATAATAGAATTTATTCTATATGGTAAAAATATCTCCAAAAATGTAATCAGAAAATAATTTCAAAGCAACTTAAGAGCGCATATTCTATTTAACGCAAGTCAAAAACTCCGCGATCTATTACGATAGATCGCGGCTTGCGCTATCCTTTTACTATGAACAGCATAGGTCCGCAGGAGAGCGCCGAGCAACATGTCCTCTCTCTGGAAAGGCTCGATGCCGACTGATTTTAATCGGGTCGCGCGCAGTGTTTTATTGTACTTTAAAAAAAATTGTAGAAAAATAATAGAGGTACCTTAGTTGATTTTTTAAATGTTATCTTATAAGTAAGACATTCTTTTATTGCAATATGTATAAATTATATTCAATAAAGTCAAATATCTTGGTGAAAATAATCATTTTGTCGACTATAATTTCTAAAAAAATTCACATTGTTCGGATTTTAATTTCGTAAGTTAGGAGTCCAAAATAAAAAAATCTTTTAACTAACTATTTTAATAAGGATTTTTGCAGTTAGTTAAAAATAATTGTGTGTTAGATCTGTCAGCAATTTCAGATATTTTTAGCTTCGAAATTGACACTAAAAGTGAAATCAAGTAATCATCGGCTCAGTTATCTTGATGGTATTCAGAAATACTGTATTAATTGAAAAAAACTCTTAACTAACTACATAGACAATAAAATTTCCTAAAATTATTAGTAATTCATATGTTTGTAAGATAAGTGGTTGATGGACAATCTGGTTTGAAAAATCACATATTTGAGCCAAACAGCGCACGGACCGCGTAAACCCTCTTAATAATTGTAAAAGGATTGCTGTGAGCTCGAGTCTGTACACCTGTGTTTAACAAAAAATATGAAAATAAATTCTTGCGCTGTGTAACATGGGTTACGTCAAGCAATGTTTTGAAAACAATCGAATTACAATATAGAAATTTTTGCTGTATTAGCTAGTTCAATGAAGAAACGAATCTTCAATGGCGGCCAAAGCTGACTTTGACAGATGGTAGGATCAGCAAAAAAGAAAATAAAAATAACGTAAATTGATAATTATTTTATTTATTATTTTGTTAATTATTTTAATTTGTTTGTTGACAAACTGTTTTGTTATGATATTTGTGTATTTATATGAACTATCAAATGACATATACAGAACGCAACAAAATCCCCATTAATACTCGTAGTCTCGTAATTAGCCCATAAACTGAACAACTTTCCCCAAAGAATATATTATTAAAGAAAATATTATTTACTATAGCAAATACATAATTGTCATTCTAAATATAAATGTTACAAACTAAAAAAAAAATTAGGCTCGCCGGTACAATAATTACCCACGATTTGAAACTTGGTGATATTACTGTGAAAAGTTCATATTATTTCTTGTCCATATTTTTTTTTTGCAATTTCAAGGGCAATTCTCAAAACTTTAAACTCCAATATCTCAGAAACTAAGTGACTCCTCACCCCCCCCCTTTGGAGGAGGGATTCCCCCCACTCCCCCTCCCCTCCCCCCCCCACAAAAACCTTAAATTCGAGGGTTGTATTTGTACACTTCTTCCAAAAATTATAACAGGGAAAATTAAATACATTTTACTTTTCCCTATTTTTTTTTGCATACCGTACGGCCGTGTGTGAGCGAGAGGGAATGATAAGCGCCGCCATTGAAGATTCGTTTCTTTAAAGAACTGACTAATAACTACTAAGTTTTATATATTATGTAGGTATGTATAAATATGACTATAGTAGTTATTAAATTGTTTTTCATAATAGCCAGTATTATGCCAAAATTAATATAGGGCATTGAATGCATTGCACTTAGTATATCTTACTCCATAATTGACTTTTCACGTAACCGTCCTTTTAAATATGTCGTCATTAATCAACAGAATAACCGATTTACACTAAAAGAAAATGATAGAGATCTACCTTTTATTGCATAGTAATTCTATTTGAATCTACAATTTCCTTCAATTTTGAAGACACATCCGACGCTACATGATGCGGTTGCATGCGGTGAAGATCTCATACAGATTAGCTTACCTCATTTAATTAAAAATATTATTATTATTGTAAGTAATTTACATAATATTAATTATAAAAAAGAAACAAAGATAAACAGGGCGTGAAGTAGCAAGCTATCTTGAGCTGTCGACGAAAGATAATTAAAATGAAAGAACTGAAAACTTAATATAGAATTCGTTCCCCATTTATTCATGTTTATTTGGCTTCGGCAAGAGTAAATGTCGGTGTCACCGAGTTTGTTTGTCAAAGTCGCGCTTTTGTTGATCCAGATTAAAAATACTGAAAGATCCTCAAGGATATATTTGATCCGAAAGTTCCGCGGAATCATGTCAGTACAATAAAACGTAATCCTGAATAGAGGAAGGTTTTTACGACACATTCGATCCACTAAAGTGTCACTATTCTCACTAGCTCAAGTTTCATAAAGGTGCAGATAATCCAATCCCCTCGAGTGTTATACGTTTTATGTTCAGCTTTATATAGATATGTGGAGTTCATGATTTCTCTGGAAAATTCTATTTATTGATATGTTATGTTAGCAAGTTAATAAGCGGTACTGTGTTTGAGTAATATATATAACAGTTTGTTGGATATGGGATACTAATATATGAAGATTTTAATGTAGGTAAAGTAGTAAAGTAGTAGTAATCTTGAAATTGATTCTTTAAATCTAAAGTTCAAACATTAACTTAATTTAATAAAATATATTTTAATAATTATCTCATAATTAAGTAACAAAAAACTAATTATGCATAACAAGGGTTAGTTTAATAGATTTTGTTTAAAAGTTTATATTCATAAAATGTAAAATTTATTTTCGTTACCTAAGCTCTTTGATAGAATTTTAGAACAGTTTAAGCTAATTTAATTTAGTTTTAACATAATTTCTAATTATTTAAAGTATGTTTTGATCATAGAAATCTAAATAACAAGACACATAGAAGTGCTATAATGTCATAATTCGTATGAAAACCGCTGTCGCCAAAATCAACACATTCAAACCGAAAGCTAAACAGTACACACAAGTAAACTATGCCTTTTATTGGACAGCTTGATTTTAGTGAAAACTAACTTATCTATTAAATTAAGCTTTTGAATATGTATCCTAACGCACGAATTTACGGTTTATTTTAGAATAACATCCCTAAGTATATGAGACTTTTTGCTCCAATACGAACAAATGTGATAATAAGAATGGTCGACTGTGTCATTCATTGTTATTTCGATTACTATGGTGACACTCGTAATACTTGTAAATATTCTATAATTTTAAGGAAAAACGGCATTATTTCTAAAAAAAAATATTTTCCGATGAAATATTATTCCTTTATAAGTATAATTACAACTTGTGGAAGAATTTCCGCAATGGGAATTGCTGAAACACACCATGTATACACTCATACGTCTCCAGAGCAACTGAACAGTGACGAATGCACTGGTGATGTGCAAATCACCTGAGTGGCGACAAGGTCACGCACGCTTACGACTTCTAGTGTCTTGTTATTTAGATTTCTATGGTTTTGATATTTTGATTTAAGAAAGCAGCTCTTCCAAATTCAAACTGCTTAAAAAACAGGTTTATCAATTAAGTATTAAGAAATACCTTGAATTCAATTTCAATCACCTTTTTTCATTCGTGTTTTACCATTTCACTCTTACATATCGATATTAATTTGTTTTATCATTGTTACAGATTCAAGGCAAACCAATATTTCAGCAAAGAATACTGCCTAGTCCAGCGGTATCACTGCCCATACATGTTGGTCCCACTGCCCCGCCTGGGGACGAAAATACGAACATTATATTCAGCCCCTGGAAAGCGTTTGGGCCATTTGTGGATACTATCCAGGTATTTATATAAATTTTATTTATTAACTTAACAAAACGTAAAACGCAAAAATTATAAATTAGCTCAAACCTACTACACTGATTTCATCCTATTTTTCTACCTGCATTCGATAGATGAAAAATAGAATAATATTATAGATTATCAATAATTATATGAATTTCTCTGTGAAACATTTGAGCCATAAGCAAGGATAGCCTTTTTTACGTACAATCAATAATATACAAGATAACATAGACCGAAACATAATCAAAATTATCCTTGTACCATAAATATCCTATAACGAATTTACGTCAAACAATATACCGCGAGTTGAGATTTCCTCAACAATTTCTCTAATTGGTTTTAGACATTGATAAATGGTACCGCTAGTCTATCGTTCAAAATCATTATGCTGTAATATAGACATTATTCAGTATCTTATGTCTGAGTACCTGTACCTAACCCACAAATTGATCAATAAATGATTTTTTTTTTGAGTTTATGGACAGGGCGCTTTGTTTAAATATGAGATATTTTAAGTAGATAGTGATTTGTATAATATTATCTGTTGTAGTGAGAGACATACTAATAAGATATGAATAATATATAATACTAGTCCCCGTTGTCCCCAGGATGGTGAATTGCTCCAAAGCCAAGATGCAGTAATGTTCCCGACCTCTAGACATCCAGACTTCGACGAGGACGTGACCGACGTGATACCCACCAGCACGAGAGGATCGTCGAATAAGGTATTATTGAGGAAATAGGGAATTATAGGTACTCACTAAAGTATTATTTATACTGATAATGATCTGATTATTATTGACGTATATTCAAATAAGATTACGCTTCAGTTAAGCTTGTACAATGTACAATATACCAGTAGATACCTAGTGATGTCTTTTTGAAAATGTGATTTTTTATAAAATAAATAGTTGTTATTCTCTATTTATTTTTAGGCATCCGTTAAGAAGGATAATCTGTAATTTTATTGAAATAAATGTGTAATTTTTTAAGGCCCTCTAGGCTAAATTGGCAATTCGAGAAAGCGTATTGGCAAAAAGTTGAAGATAACATTTACAAGTAAAACGATAAATTACTACGACGTATAAATTGAACTAACACTTAGAACAATCAATAAAATGTTCAAATCACATTGGGAATATCGATTAGACCCCAATGTCGCTTTTTGTTCAACGTTGCAAGGCCGCTTAGTCCCGTAGGAAACATACTGTCATTAGCCTAAACTAAGGGTCTTCAACGTGCGGCCCGCGGGCCGCATGCGGCCCGCGGCAGCATCCTTGGCGGCCCGGCATTAGTTTACTCAAAATGAGGTTCATATGTATAGAAATTGTTTTTATGTATTTATTTCTATTATATAATTTAAAAATATACGTTATTTTATTTATTTCATGCATCAGATAGGTTAAATAAAACGCGCGTAGTCCAAAACTGATTTCCGCGCTCGCGCTTGGTAGGTAGAGGCGCACGGTGCGGTGTACGGGTGGAGGGAGTCGCCGAAACGCAGTGGCGCGCGCGGCTGGCATGCAATGTCAGTCAGGTTTGCATCTCACAGAACTTCGGACACGTTTATCTCATTCGCTCGTTCAGTGCGTTTAAACAAGTTGTAACTTGATTTAGTAATATCAAATTATTGTGATGGCAGCAAGTTCAAGTAGAAAACGGAAGGTCGTTGATGAACACAGGTTATTTCAAGATAAATGGACGAATTTATATCTTTTCGTCTGTGTCGGGGAAAAACCCATTTGCCTCGTATGTAATGAATCAGTTTCTGTGGTGAAAGTATACAATATCAAGCGTCATTATGAGTCAAAACATTCTAGTAAGTTTGCACATCTTCAAGGACAATTACGAATTGATAAGGTGGAGACTCTGAAGAAACAACTTAAAAAACAACAGAATTCTTTTCATAAACAAAATGAAGATAGTGAAGCAAGTGTAAGAGTTAGCTACATAATTTCGGAGAAAATTGCTAAGAAGTCAAAACCATTTACCGACGGTGAATTCATAAAAGAATGTATGGAGGCCGCAGCAGAAGTTTTATGTCCCTCGCAAAAACAACTTTTTTCCAAAATAAGTCTCTCCGGCGTTACAGTCGCAAGGAGGGTAGAAGAATTGGCTAATGATATCGAACGATCATTAAAGGAACGCGTGTCGCAATTTGTTTATTACTCCATTGCACTCGACGAAAGTACCGACATAACTGACACCGCTCAACTGGCAGTGTTCATTCGCGGCATTGACGTTAATTTTGTCGTTACCGAAGAAATGGCTGCTCTTTTTCCTATGAAAGGCAGTACAAGAGGATGTGATGTGTTGGAATCGTTCAATTCCGTCATAGATAGATATGGACTCAAATTATCAAATTTGGCTGGAATTTGCACAGACGGCGCACCATCTATGGTTGGAAAAAACGAAGGACTTGTTGCTTTAATAAAGAAAAATAATCCCGATGTCTCTTTAATACAGTACCACTGTATGATACATCAAGAGAATTTAAGTGCTAAGTCAGTTAATATTCAAGACGTTATGAGTATTGTGGTAAAAACCGTTAACTTCATCAAATCTCGAGGTCTTAACCACAGGCAATTTCAGGAGTTTTTAAAAGAACAAGACGCCGAATATGGTGACATTACCTATTTCTGTGATGTTCGTTGGCTTAGCAGGGGAAAAATGTTAAAAAGGGTGTTCGATTTGCGAAAAGAAATTGCAGCATTTATGCTTAATAAGGATAAAGCTATTCCACAGTTTGGTGATGAAGCATGGCTAAGTGATTTTGGATTTCTTGTTGATATAACAGCACATCTCAATGATTTAAATAAGAAATTGCAAGAAAAAGATAATATTGTTCATGAACTATTTGACGCTTTAAAAGCGTTTGAAGTGAAGTTGGAGTGGATCAATCAATTAAAAAATAATATGACCACGCATTTTCCACATTTATCGTCATGTCGAATTCTCAACATGGACAAATATATTACCGCGCTGCTGGATCTGAAAACACAATTCGAGTCGCGTTTTACCGATTTCCGAAAACATGAAAAAAGCTTGAATTTGTTTGCTCGCCCATGTTTATGTCGAAGATGTCCCTGATGATGTTCAGATGGAGTTGATAGAATTACAATGCAACTCTTCTTTGAAAGACAAATTCAACTTAGGATTGTTCGAGTTCTATTCAAAATACATCACTACTACACATTTTCCTAAGATAAGAGACCATGCACTGAAAATGACATCTCTGTTTGGTACCACATACCTGTGCGAGCAGTTATTTTCTCGGATGAAAAACGTTAAGTCGAAGACAAGGAGTAGAATCACCGATATTCACCTAGAAAACAGTTTGAGGATTTCAACGACCACCATAGGGACTGATATTGATAAGCTAGTTAAGAATAAACAATGTCAATCGTCTCATTGATTTCAATTTCAATTACTTTTAGTACTGTAAAATTAAATAATAAATAACTTTAAATATTATTGTTAGTTTTTATTTCAACATTCTTACTGGAACTGAAAAAAGCAGATGAAACCGCGGAGCGCAGCTAGTAATAAAAAGTTTTTGTTTTATTGCGGCCCACCGAACAAATATCAAAGTATAGTTGGCCCTTGGCTTCATAAACGTTGAAGACCCTTGGCCTAAACGATATGCCACTTTTTACGATAAAATCATTGCTTGATTTTCACTTCTTCTGTAGTAGCAAGATTTTTTTTACCGTATTCTAACTAAACTTAAGGTCCAGGTAATGATATAATATTTCACTGCAGTATTTTTCGATTGATGATTGTTAAAGACAGACGGCAGTAAGATGACACCATTAACTCTCCTCTCATTACCTCTTTATGAAGTTGTAAAATTTATGCAAATGAAGAGCAATTTACACGATTGACATTTTCGATTGACCCTGGGGCATTCCTGTCCCTAAATCGAAAATAATTTCCATTATGAGCTTTAAAATGCACAATTTTGATCAGCCAATAAATACGAACCCTAAAATTGCCTCTCAACAAAGCTATATCTGTTGGAGACACGATTTTCAACTGTTCTAGATTCTTTTTTTTTACTTTCATACATACGTGCTCGTATATTCGTCTCCAGGGTACACTACACGCGTAAATATTATGCTAAGTAGTGAAAGTCTAACGTATACCGTTGTCTAGAATTCCACACTCTTTCATAGGACTTCTCAATTTGATAATATTAGAATAAAGGTAGGTAAAATGCGCTCTGGGACATTGAAATGTGACTAATTAGCCAGAATTGATTTCAGTGTCTTTTTCGCTTCGTTTGACATCTAATTATAATATGTGCGTTAGTGTGCTGTTTATGAAGAAGGACCAATTAAATACCAATTAAATACCTTGAATACATTGTTCATTTAATAATATAGATCTATATGGCCTTTTACACCGTATGATTTAAGTGAATATTTTCGAAGATATTACAGATTTAAAAATTGTGGGACGTAGCGTTTGCGGCCGCGGCCGGCCACCCGGCTATATATTTTATACCCGTGCGAAGCCGGAGCGGGCCGCTATGTTTTTATATACAACGTTCACAGTTTTTCTGTAGTGTATTTAGTATCAGCATTGCACCCGTGCGAAGCCGGGGCGGGTCGCTATACATAAAATGCTATGCTCTTATCGTGAAATCCATTACAAATGAGTGACGTGATTGATTGCATTGAACGTTATCTACCGTTGAGATATCTTTTTCTGTTCCCTTAAAAATTTTATTTTTGAACTTCTGAAATTTTATTCGGGAACGAAAATATCCTTCATGAATTTTCAAAATACTAATTTTAAATCAATATTTATTTATCTTTTTAAAGTATTCCAAAATGCTCATAATCAATCTATTTCTTATTCGTGTTTTAAAAGTATTTGGATGGACCTCTATAAAATCTGATAAGTGTAAAGAATACTTTGGAAGGGTTGATGACATTATAATGTGGATCGCGACCCTGCATAATGAAGGATGCTGTATCCGTAATGTCTTCGATAGAAAATAATCAGAGCAAACGATAAAATAACTATTTAAAATTCTTTTAGACACCCCTCGTTGTCTGAGTAGTTATAGTACAGTGGTTTTCATTCTGTAGAGTACAATCTTATGATAATGGTACTTGGAAAGTTCTGTGAATGCAATTTCATAAAACCAAACATTTTGCACCGTAAATAGTGATTTGTAGCATCGGAAATATATTGTTTAAAAGGTGAAGAAAAAACTCTCAGAAATATTAACATACATTATGTACTTAGTAACATTTTTATTTTGAATTTAAAGAAAACATTAAGTATTTTTGAAGTTTTTTTTTCTTCTGTAAATTCTTAATGCCAGAATGAACGGAATATAATATTTATAGTTTTAGGTGCTATTAGAATTCTTACATCTATTTATATAAGTTAGGATAGTGGATAATATAAGCTTGAAGGGAAAAGGAGAGCTAAATTAAGAAATACGAGACATATAAAAGTAACTGGTTCTAAATAACCCAGACATGTATTAAGTCTTTAGCTACCACGAGACAGTCTTATTGAAGTTAATATTAAGGACTTCTAAGATATATTGAGGCCTCACGCAAATATGCCTCCTCCGAGAAACTAATAATGATGAATTGTCAATACCCAAACTCGAAACTTATGCAAATTGAATACTAAAGTTATTGAAACTACGCAGCGCTAACTTCAAAATAACAACAATGATGGTTGTATTAAACAATCCTATTTTCGTTACTTGCAGATTTCACATGAAAGAAAAATATTAATCTATACATATAATTTTGAAATAAAACAATAAATCGCATTATCGAAAACACGATACTTAAATAATAAACATTAAGAAAAACTAAAAAGCGTTTTTAATGGATAAACTTATATAATTATGGTATTGTCACCGATCCTTGTGTTTGAATTAAATCTGTTCGTTGTATATCAAAATCGAGTCTAAAGGTTACAAACATACAAGTGAAGATTAATAGCGTGTTAAATTTCCACGTTGCCATCCTTCTATCGACATTTTTAGGTTAGTTTTCGTTTTTATTGCCATACAATTTATCTACACGCTTTGGTCCTTCGAGTACAACTTTTCCTTATTCCAGGTGGCATCAATCAGTCAGCTATCGTTCCTCGTTAGACCAGAGAGCTTCGAGCGTGGCCAGCTGCGTCTGACTTGCATCTCGAGTGTGCATACTGTGTACAACGAGAGGGCCGAGCTGGTGATCAATGAGGAGCGGCCGCAGATCGCCTCGGTACTTGGAACGAGGGACCGGTCTTCAGGTATGTGTGCGCCATTTTGATTATAATGGAGATCAAACTTCGATGTGACTTGTAATAGGTTGAACTGAAACAAATAGAAATAAAAGACGTGTGGCACTCGAGGACTGCCGCGGTAAAGTTATTGCATGCTATACCTTCAAGCCACAACTCCGTGCCCGTCGCTGTGGGGAGCGTGAGGTTTTTCGTTACGCAATTTCTGGATTCGGTCCCCGCGCTCAAGGCCCGCGATAGAATTGCTATGCAATAGCTTAAAAAGTTATATACAGCGTGTCCTGCAATCGGTATACTAAGCGCAAAGGGGCTTGTAGTCTTGCATAAACTGATCACGTAAAAAATACTTAAACAACAAAATTACGTCAATAATTTGTTGCTAATTTTTTTCTTAAAATCCATGATTTCTTCTCTAGCATCGCGCAGTCGGCATATACCGCTTCGCTTATGTGAGTATTTTGTCTATAAAAACATAATCTTAAAAGATAGCTCACTTGTGGGTGGAAAAGTTGCTTGTTAGGGGTGTACACATAGAGTTTTAAGAATTCAACTATTTGAAAAAAAAATGCGCCTGGAATTTTATAAGTATTTTTTACGGACTCAGTGTGTGCAAAACTATAACCTTCTGTGAGCTTAGTATACCAACAGTGGGACACCCTGTATATACAAAATACCAAAACATAACCTTTTATTCGTGACCTTCTTATTTGGTTATTTTAAATTACAGATATTGTGGTCATTTCGTATTTTCGAAATTCAATGCAAAACATTAATGGTTGATAACTCAAACAACTTAATTACTAATTGCAATTATATTAAATAGGTATTCACTAAAACCCAGTATATTTGTAACTACATTAAGCAAATATTAAAGATATTTGTTTTGGTTGAAACGATTTAGAATCTGCATATTTCGGGAATAAATATTCGCAATCGCAATTCGTATTCAAACATTACAAATTCGTCGAAATGTATTCTGGTGAAAATAGTAAATGCAAGTAAAGTGCATTGCATTTATATTTATACGGTTTATTCAAAAACACTTAAACTACACTAAATATAATTTGAATTAAGATTTATTGTAGCGCGTATAACTAACGATATCTACTTATATCAACTTCTGTTTTGTCATCACAAATACTCTATCATAATTACTTTAATTATCTCCTAACGACACTTATTTTAAAACAAATATAATATAAATGTTCATGTGGTTATTTTAAAAGTCTCTATATCTTACTATAATACATGGCTCTATTAATAATTATGTAAACTTTCTACAAATAATCTAATATTCGATTTCATCAAATACAATACAAAGTATATCTAACTTATGAATAAAAACATATACTGGACCCAATTTGTCGCGCCAAATAAAGTTTTTAATTTAAATTTCGCTTAAAAATTCGTACGCCACTATGTAACATGCATCAAAAATATTGCGTTATTTTCGTACCTGTACACTAGAATATTTTAACCAATGCATTTTTAAGGCCTGGCCCAATTCCAATACTTTCCCTTTGATTTTATAACGTCCTGTTGCCTTTCCACAAACATATGTGACCGAATTGAAAATGCGGTCTGACTACTAATTATCTTCTTCAGCTGTTTTAAGGGTATGGTTTAGAGATTAGTTTAATAATGATACGATATACGATAGCAAAAATAAACGTAAGTACGACGCAGGCTTTCTAACTATGATGTAAAATTAATTAGAGACAATCAGCCAACAAAGTTATATAGATGAAATAAGAAATATTCATCTTAAAAATACGTACTTGTAATATAAGGAAGGCCACTTGAAATCAATATTACCAAGTTTTTTATACTGCTATAAAAACACAAAACAAAAATATGAACTTTATCTTGATAAAATCGTTCAATTTCTGTACTTTTTACTACCAGTAGAGCCTACAAAACAGTAATTACGAACTTACCTTTCGAATGAAAGCGGCGCATTGAGAGCAAGGGAATTGCCTCGTAAGAAATTTTTATATTTCGATGTAAACATCAGTTCTGGAGCACAGAAAGCAAACCAATCCCACTCTACAATTTCAATATTTGCGCCGACTGACTTGCAGCGCAATTTACCTTGAGAACTTTTGGGTGAAATGCAACTACTTGGCAACTGAATAAATATATTTAAGAAAAATCTCACGGTAACCGCTCAGCCGTGGATTTGTAGGAAATGAAGGGAATTAAATGCTTTGCTCTATTTAATCGTTTCAAAGCGGTATAAAATTGTGTACAACATTGAAAGCGTCTAGTAATTATGGATTATTTGTGCTCAGCTATCTCTTTTCTTTCAGGTTTTGATTTGTTTGACGAGTTTTTAAAATGATTACTAAAATAACGGCTATTTTTCGATTTAATAAGTCGTTTATTTTTATTTTCGTGTAATAGCTTTAAGGAAATGAGGTTTACGTTTCAATGATAATAATTATTATGATAAATGTAGAAATATAATATTTTGAGGATTATCAAGTTTAGTATAAGGAATTACACAGTAAAGGAACTATTTTATAGCATACTACTTTAACCAATAAATTTAATACACATTATACAATTAATGATGGTAAATCACATTAAGTATATTCCTCTCTGTATTTTATTGTTTATTGATGCACATTTTACCTAGCTTCTACATACTATTTGCGGTTTTTTACAAAAAAATTTAATATCAAAATCGTTTTAAGAAATTAATGTTCCAAATACTCACAATATAATACGCAAAACATTTAATTAGAAGTCAGAACGGGAGCGCGGTCTAACAAGCCTTTACAATACATTTTGTTCGCGCGAGCGTGCATTGCCCATATCATTACTTGCAACGACAACTGCTTTCAGCACTACAATAAAAATTCTACTGGGAAATTTTGAATTTATACCCGCTTTGGATATTTGGAACATTTTATAATCTTTGTGGAATTTCAGGTGGATAATTTCGTTAATGCTGTGACTTGTGAATGTGATTCTTGTTAGCTTTAGGGCATTGGATATAATTTGACCGTCGAGTTTACTTTGAGGGCTTCATTTGGATATAAACTTCACAATTGAATCCAGAACATCGTTTTTAGGTCACCTTTTAAGTATTGTACGAAGGAATTGTAAAATTGTAATACATTCGTAATTATTACTAAATTGAAAAGAAAATTGTGTCTGCGTAATACATCAAATGAAATAAATCTTATTTGTAATGCTTTATTTATTATTATTGAAATAAATTTAAGGCGAAAAACGCTAGATAGGTATTTACCAAATGTGTTCTCATTTCTCTAAATGGAGACATACGGCTGTCTAGTGCTTTCTTTTTAGGATAAATAATCATTAAATTATAAGCGTGGGTAGAGTAATGTCCTAGAAAACTGACGTGAAAAATTTAGTGTATAGAAACGAATTTATTTTTTCTTATGTAATAGTTTTATTAAAAATAAATGTCCTGATCGATGAATGAATGAATGAATGAAACGATAACATTTAATCATCTATTTATTTTTCTGCTAATAATAATAATTTATACAAATATAAAAGAGGAAGAACGAAAGGAAACATAATAGTAACGATCTTTCAAAAGTCTTTCATTTAGTGCAGCGTATCAAAATTCGTATTTATCGTTAACTTTGGTAAATTTTACATATATAATTAATCCACCAGCTTTGTTCCAGCCATTCTCGTATAATTAATTATAAGCAACATAAAAAATGCAAAAGGAGCAGTTCATCTACTTGGTCTTTCGGATCATGAGACAGGTCAAACTTTACATTGCCCTATTCAAAAAAAAAGTTTACCTTTAGCGTCACATATAAAAAGGCGTGATTTTTGTAAAGAAAATATAACAAAATTTCAAAAATGTTTATCAAGTCTATCATGGAGTGAAGTCTACATACAAAACAACTGTAACGAAGCATTTAATAAGTTTCATGATTACTTCATACTTTTCTATAACTTATGCTTTCCTATCAATACCATTAAAATAAAAAACCGAAACATTGGACCTAAATGGATAACGAAAGGGTTAAGAGTATCCTCGTTAAGAAAAAGAAAACTGAGATACACGTACTACAAAACACATTCTACAAAAAACAAAGAAGCTTTTAAAAAATATGATAAGTTGCTCAAAAAATGTATTAAGAACTCCCAAATGAATCAAAACTGTTCTTACCTTAGTAAAGCGAACAATATATGCAAAGCTACGTGGAATATTATAAGTGACAAAGTAGAAGAAATAAAAATTCATAATTACCTAGAATGTATTAACTCTGGCTCTATAACGCTTACGAAACCGGAACATATTGCAAATTCATTTAACGAATACTACACTAAGCATGTATCCCCAGAAGCAAGCTGCAAACTAGGTATCGAGCCCAGAGAAGCGACTATGTTTCTTTTCCCCTGTACCGAGACTGAAACTATTCAAGTAGTTAATTCGTTAAAAAATACAAATTCAGTAGGATATGACGAGATATGTGTTTTTATTATTAAATTATGTATTAATCTTATTGCTAATGTATTGACATATTTGATTAATCTATCATTTGATGAAGGTATTTTTCCGGATAGACTGAAATACTCAATTGTAAAACCGATTCACAAAAAAGGCGATAAAAATGACATTAATAATTATAGACCTATAACACTTATTCCAATAATTTCTAAAATATTCGAAAAAATAATGCATAAAAGACTAATAGATTATTTAAGTAAATTCTCGATACTAAAACATGAACAAAACGGTTTTCAAAAAGGAAAGTCCACAACACTAGCAGCATACCAGCTTATACAGAGCATTCTAGAAAATATTGATAGTGGTACTAGCGCAACGGTCATATTTTTTGATATGAGTAGAGCATTTGATTGTGTTAACCATAATGTCCTTCTAAATAAGTGTGATATGTATGGAATAAGAGGTCCCTCATTAAATTGGATAAAATCCTATCTCATCAATCGTATGCAATGTGTCGAGATTGCATGTAGTGGTGCTGGTCCAGAAGTAAAAACTATACGATCAACCTCCAGACTCAACAGTTCAGGTGTACCTCAGGGAAGCGTGCTTGGACCGCTTCTCTTCTTACTCTATATTAACGACTTACCAAACGTAACTAACTACAAATGTACCCTTTATGCTGATGACATTTCTGTGACTATACCTAATGTAACTTCGGATTTGACATGTAATCATAATTTAAAATTGACATTGAATAGAATAATTGACTGGTTAGAAATAAACAACTTGACGGCTAACTTAGCAAAGACGAAAGTAATGCAGTTCCATAATTACAAACAAAGAAAATGTGACATTAATTTAATTTATAAAGACATTATATTGGAAGAAGTTGATGAAATAAAATTTTTAGGCATTATATTGGACAGCAATTGTAATTGGAAATCACATATTAATCATCTCTGTTCGCGTATAAACAAATTTGTGTTCGCCTTACGCCGTTTAAGGACCATAAGTTCAGAAAAAATTGCTCTTACCGCATACCACGGCTATGTGTCATCTATACTAAGATACGGACTTATATTATGGGGCAATTCAACAAGTATGAATAGAGCATTCTTGGCACAAAAAAAATGTATAAGAGCTATTTGCGGGGTTGGGCCGCTAGAAAGTTGTCGCCCACTATTCCGAAAATTAAATATTCTGACACTGACCTCTATGTACATACTGGAGTGTTGTGTCTTTGTTAAAAAACACCCCCAATATTTCACAAAAGCGGCTGACGTGAGTATTGTTCCCTCTCGAGATCCTGACAAACTAATTATGCCTCGTTGTAAAACTGCGCTTTTCTCTAAAAGTGGACCTATTATGCTTATAAAAATATTTAATCATGTTCCTAAATACATAAGAAACCAAACATTGAATGCGTTTAAAAATAAGTTAAAGAAATGGCTGATTATTAATTGTTTTTATAGCCTAAAAGAATTTTTTGACCTTAAATGATAATTGCTAAATCGATTGTATAATATGCATGTGTAGTGTATTAGATCTAGTACCTATCTGTTTTACGCATATATTTGCATGCTTTATACAAAGCGAAACATGTTGAACAATTATCGCTTCACACCTCTCTGTACCATGTTTTTGGCAAATAAATGTTATTTTATTTTATTTTATTTTAACCAATAACTTAGTAAGTCGCAAAGTCAAGCGAATGCTCATATACGGGACATGCATGTATTTGCCGGCTCACAGTAAACAAACACGTATTGAAACGTGTCTGTTGGTTCTAAATATTCCGGTCGAGTGGGCAAAGGTAATGTTCAATGTAGACGTTTGTTTGAGCAGCATTGCTTCGTGTAAATACGTGGGGAATGTCTGAATCTGTCCGCTTTGACGCCTCATGTCGGACACTCGTGTTAGACACTCATTGGCAGCGGCTTTGAAACACAAAGCTTCTTAGGGCATGCATTGTTTAAACGCAAACAGTTATAGTGATGGGTTTGCTTCAGTCAGAATGATTGTTGTGTGATATGTAGAGCTGTATTTTGTGTCCTGATAGCTGTCTTCCTTCAAATATTTGCAGTCAAAGTGAATGCTGTTTCTAAAGTTAACTTTCTTGGTTTTCTAAAAGTTGTAACAGGAAACCTTCATTCGTTTTATTGTCACATAATAATCCAATAATTTATTAAAAATCTTAATATAGCATACAGTATTTATATTAAAATAATTAATGTCGAAACGCAAGAACTTGTAAACAGTATCAAGTTAAATCAGAGTTAGTAAATTAGCAACTAAAGGGACATATAAAATATAACTATATATAGGTTGCATCGCGTCAGTCCAACTATCGCGACTGTTATAAACAATTTAATTAGTACTCAACTCCGACACCCAGCCAACTTGGAATGAAGCTTTGTTTAATGCGCTTTAGAAATATTATATCTCATGCGGGCGTCGCATTGTTTGTTGCACGTAACATTCTCGAAGTTGGGAGTTTGTCTTCTAGGGGATTTACCTGCATTCAGGTATTATTCTTCACTAGCGAACCGGCCGCTTCGCTTTTGTAACGTGTATACGCGGAGGCAACGTTTGATACTGCAAATCTATGCTGTTAATTTAGATGCGTAAAAAAGTAAAATAATAAAAGATGACATTGAGTTGACATATAAGATTTAATCTAAATACAACATATTGTCAAAAACATTAAGTCGATATAATATTTAATCTAAATACAACATATTGTCAAAAATAAAAGAATAGTAAGACGTAAACATACTAAAATCACACGAAGAGAGTTATTTTGTAAACCTTGGCCAAAAATAATGACGTCTATTTAATGATGCATTCGTTTAACAATTCAGGACGTTCATTATCTATACAAGTACATTACAATTGGGCCCTAGGAAAAACAGGACACAATTTAAAAGCTGAATAACATGTTTGCGTTGTACAAAGATTAATAAGATATAATTACTCGCGTAGCTGAAGCGTAGTACTAAAGGTGAGCGCACACTTATCCGAGCCGAACGTATCAACGACTCATAATCAAAGACAGCTCGCACCGCGGATGTGTTGCATCAAATGAATTTACCAAGCCGATTAAATCATCTTTTAGACGGAGAAATCACCTTGATTTGTCGTAAATTACTGATAAAATGTAAGGGTTGAGTCAAAAACATCAATCAGGCCATGTCTGATGTCGTTGTTTAAATTTATCTGTTCTTGCAGGTTCGGACGCCTCGACGCGTGCAAGTGTGCGAGGTTTCACAAGACATCATGTAAATAATTCTAATTCGTTTCGTTAGTTTCGTTCGGCGCGTTCGAATAAGTG
The DNA here is from genome assembly GCF_061535395.1 of Colias eurytheme. NCBI lineage: Eukaryota > Metazoa > Arthropoda > Insecta > Lepidoptera > Pieridae > Colias > Colias eurytheme. The sequence continues at coordinate 9,736,850 of NC_142990.1, forward strand.
TGCACTTACCTTTATACGGGAGGGGCGAAGGCGGGAAAGCGGAAAGTGTGTCAATTGCCTACAGCGTGTAGTGTGCGTTAAGCGTCATAGAAATTAATATAAAAATCCCGTTTCAACCCTTGCTAATTACGAAGGTATGAATTGTTTAGGGTACTAATGAATTGGTGAATTTTTAACTCGTTTTGTATGTCGTTTGAGTGATGATTTTGTACAGCATTTTTGTATTTTGGTAATAAGCAGATGTTTGACCAGAAGCTTTGTTTGTATCTATGTATATAATACAATCAATGTTTTATCTAACAGATGAATAAACATATTCATTAATAGATAATACCTGTCATTAATGCAATATAAAAAATAAACAAATAAATAAGCATTCATTAAAAAAATTGTCATAATTTAGCACGTACTAAACATGATTATAAAGCAAGGTCACTGAAGTGCCTAAGGTAGCTTTGAGGTCCCCACAGTTCCTCTTCCGCCCAAGATAAATCTTTTTAATAAAGTATTATGAGGCCATGGCGCCCTTTATAAAAAAAATCTTACAAAACATCATTTTCCACTCATCCAGATTAACGATTACACCAAAAAGTGCATAATAATGAATTAATTGAGGAAGTTTACTGCGAATTTAAAAAAAAACAAAACAGCTAAACATTCATTACTTGGAATTATCGTGTTTTTGCGAAAAGAACTGTTAAGTCGAAATATTTTGAGGAGCTTAGTGCTGACGTTTATTTTCGATAAACTTTTTATTTACCTTTTTTATTTTTCAATTTAATTACTAGACATGACGTGTGGAAAATAATATATTATGCAGATTATGAGGATAAATTTTAAATTAGAAAAAAAAGCAATGACGAAGATAGAAATAGATAATATCTCTTTTTGCAATAAATTCGCTTCGTTCAGTCCTTATTAGATACTTATATCCACTTCGTAGTGTATCCTTTATTTCATTCTGACTTGGACCGTACCACTGAACTCAAAAAGGTTCATACACTTAGTCCTAAATTGATATTTAACTAATTAAATATTAAACTTGCTTACTCACATTTTAGTTACCCGTTAACTTTCTGAAAGTGACTCTTTGAAAATCAATACTTTAGAATGCTCAAGGACTTACCAAACTTAGTATCTAATAAATCGAAATATAATTGTTCAGAAAAAGTAATAAATAACTCCTTGACAATTTCGTAAGTTCAAATAAATTTATTGGTAATTCATCTTATCTTACTGTTGAATAAAAAGTATCGATATCAAAGGAACTTGGACGCTCTACTCCATTAATGCTATTAACTTAATGATCACCGGCCACGCCCACTAAATTACAAAACAAAGCATTTTTGTTAAAGATGTTTTCTTTCCCCTTTTTATGGCTTATTCCCTTTTAGCGCGTCTTTTTGTTAACTTGAGATTGAATGCGTGCTGTGAGACTGTATGGATATACAGTATACTAATATTATAAATGCGAAAGTAACTCTGTCTGTCTGTCTGTTACTCAATCACGCCTAAACTACTAAACCAATTTTCATGAAATTTGGTATGGAAATATTTTGATACCCGATAAAGGACATAGGCTACTTTTTAGCCCGGGAAAATAACGCAATCCCGGAAATCCCACGGGAGCGGGAACTATGCGGGTTTTTCTTTGACTGCGCGGGCGAAGCCACGGGCGGAAAGCTAGTTTCTAATAAGTCATGTATGTTGGATATGTTTTAAACAATAGGTAGGTATTAATAATGTAAAATAATCATATTTTTTTTTCATTCACATTAACATAATGCACTGGACATTATGAACAGTACATTTAACAATATGAACTGGACTGAACGTATAATTAAATCGATTAATTATGATCGTAGCAAGTAATATAATTGCGTTTATTCAGATTGTATTATCGTCAAAAGAGGATATTAATTCGATATAACAAAATGTGTTTATTGATTGGGTTACAACATTTGCAATAAATAAATATTTCACGACAATTTTCACACACGGCACGATCTGATCCACTGCTTTCGCTTGTGCTATGGAAACCAGATGGCTGATAAACATACATATATAATTTTAAATAAATACTTATATAGATAATTTACACCCAGACACAGAGCAAACAATTATGTTCATCACACAAATATTATAACGAAATAAGACGAACTAAAATCTAGCATATTTTACAACAACAACATTCTAAATTCTTACCTTGGAATGATATAGTCTGATTTTGAAAAAGATTTGATATAGATTAAAAAAATATATAAAGAAAATACGATAAAACTAGAGATGTTACTCTACTACACACTACATTAGTATACTTTCAAAACTTTAAAAAAATGCTCTACTTAAAATTATAATTAACACCAAATGACTTCACAAAAGTTACTATTGGAAGTTTTGTCAATAATCATAAACCCTTACAAATCAGTTTCAAACGAGGTTCACGCGAAATGTATACAATATTATTTCTTTTTCTACCATTATCACGGGGCGAAGGCGTCCAGGCGTTAAGATATTGTTTGCGTTCCTGTATTGTGTTTTATTCATTTTAATTTTGAACAAGCTCGTATAAATATTCGGAAGAAGATGTTTCAAATGCCATAAGTTGGTACAGCTTTTGATAATGTGAATAATTTAATAAAATGACTCAGAATTTCAAATAGGCGGCTTAATTTGGCAGGCTTTCTTTTAAGAATTCGCAATTGAATTGTTGTTATATTGAATCGCGATGAAAAAATGCTTTACATGAGTGCAGTTGGTACATTTTTCTTTTTTGTTACACATTAGGTACCTTTTTCATGAATGTATTCTAATTTTAAGTTATGTTTCCAATCGCAATTAAAAAGGAGATTTTCTTAGGTTTAGAACTATTAGATTATTATGCTATAAATAATTTTCTGAAAATCTTTAAAGAATGACAACTTAGTAAAATTAAATTTGTGGAAAATAGTAGATACTTTCCCACAATTCCATTTCTACAATTTATATTCAAATCGAAATATAATTTAATAATCCAGATGGAAATTAAAAGCAGAATGATAAATTATGCAATAATGATATTAATCTGAAGACAATGCAATTGCTGTGAGAAGAAAAACGTAATTTAAACAGCAGGAAATAGGTTAGAGTCCAGCAGGCTAGAATAATTAGGTTAAGTTTCATATTATAACGTGGGTATAGAAGTTCTTCAAACAGAATAACTTAAACATTTACCGCTGAGTCCCGTGGACTAACTTATTTCATGCATTTTTCCCGCATCGCTAAAAGCACTTAAAATAATTAGCTAACTCGACTCTAATTTCACGGACCAACAGCGCATCATGGATGTTTGTTTGAACTATTTAAATTTTATGCAAACCATTAAGAACTTCGAGTTTTGGGAATATAAATCTTCAGTAAAGTGATATATCACTATAAATATAAAAATTAAAGAGCAATTTGTATATTAGGTACATATCGAACGACTGATAGATGTTACGAAATTAAAATTAATTTAAGGATTTAATAAAAATTTAAACATAATATAGGTAGTGGGAAAATGCATAGGTTTCAGGCATTTCCTATTTCGGATAAGACAGCCAATACACTCTTATCGAAATCCACCACATTGAAGGCAGATTATTTGTTTCATTTCAACCCTCACACAGCAATGCTACTTCCCCTTATCTTCCTCCAAAACAAAACATATCGTGAACCCAATTCGTGGACACTCTAATTACTGGAGACAATACACCATCGAGGGTCACGGTCAATAGAATTTGACGAACGCACACGTCTTTGTCTTTGATCCATCCCATCTTCCAACGTAATTATTAAACCATAGCTTTATCGACTATCGCATAGACACCGTTACAGCCATTCCAATGGCCTATCAATATTCAAATTCGCATAATTATCGACACAATTAATGTTTAATGTAACGATATTGACAATGGTCCATAAAGGTCCCACCTGACGTAATGGAATGGTGTGAAAGGGTGAATGAACTCCGCATTTGCAATGCGAAACTAGATAGCATTTTGAAACTCTCACTTTCCTGTGACTGAGTGGAAAAGGCGTCAGATCGTTTTTGAAATACCACCTACGATACCAAGAGCCTTAGGATCTACTTCTTACTAGACTAGACCTAATTTAAAAGACTAACTACATTTGATATCTATCCTATATCTCTTATAACTATATTCTCCAACGTTTTATACGCATCTAAGAGCTTCTGGATTCAATCCTATGAACAGGATAATAATAAGTGCTTTCTGTTTTACATTGCATAGGCGGCTGATCGCCTCTACGCCTGATAATCTATATGTGAACCAGACTTGGAATCGATTTGAGTTGAGATGACAGCCCATTTACAGAAGGATACTTATGTCTTCAATCTATCCTTATTCGAACTCAGTTCAATTATACATAGCGGTAGATGGCAGTACACAGACGGCCTCAGAGGTAGACCATAGCACACCGACTTATGTTCAAACATTTGCGCAGAGTTAAGTCGGTGTTTAATCCCCTCGTCGATACAACCAATATATTGAGAAACTATGTCTACACTAGTAATCTATTAACTTATGTCTGTGCAGGCAAGTATTAACTAGCCTTAAAACTTGTTTAATTCGAAATAATATAATATAGTACAAACCAATACATAGCCTATTTAATTTTAGGTAACTTTACCTGAAATTCCTGAGATGTCATGTCCAGAAATACATAAAACCTTTCGAACGTTTTTGGATTTATCCCTAAGAACAAGATCCTACTCAATATGATATGAGCCTTATTTTGTATAATTTTTGTTTTGCCAAATATTAAACAGACATTAAACTTAATTCACAAAGACCTACAGTTGAAACATCAAAGTAATTTCTACCATAACTTTACTCACGTTGTAACTATACTATTGTAACTACGAGGTGCAGTCGCGGTTTTACTATTTTGACAGTTTCAGGATGGACGCAGTCTACATGCACTGTTAGGATATCCCATGGGAATTAATTTCCGATATGGACGATAATGATCCTGGTTTCAGGTCATGTACGTTGAAATTTCGATACCATTTAGTAAAATGGAAATTTGTTCGCCCTAGGTCATTTTGGTTTGATGGGCAACAATAGAAGCCAATTTTGAACCAAACGCTGCTTTTATATTTTGTTCTGTAAGTTCACTATTACATACAGAACGGTGGGTAATGTTTGATTTGGTATGGATAACATCATTGATCTCTTAATTACATTTTGCTCCCTATAGACGACTGTGAAACTGGGAAACGCGCATATTATCAGGTAATGTGGCTGGTTTTAAATTAAAAAAAGACGCCTAACGATATTATTTACCTTTAGGAAATCGGAATATTGAATGTGGTTTCAAATATTGATAGATAAAAATAATGAATAGTTAAACCAAGGCGATTTATTTATTTGTTCTCAAAATAAATAAATAATAATAAATAAACTAATTTTTCGATCGTAGAGCACTCTAGTCTAATGCTACGCATTATGAGTCGATCGTTATCTTGTAAAATATCTCCAATAAATGGATGGATATTAAAAAACAAAGGAAACCGTTTTATCGTAGAACTATTATGCGAGCGTGAGTCCCTGCTGTTTGAACAAATGTGCTCTAATAGGACCCGTAGCAAATATTAACATAAAATTTTATGAAAAAGTATCAATAACATTTACTAAAAAACGGAGTTAAATCTTATATATAAAAATGAATCGCAAAATGTGTTGGTAAGCGCATAACTCGAGAACGGCTGAACCGATTTCGATAATTCTTTTTTTATTATATTCCTTGAAGTACGAGGATGGTTATTATGTAGAGAAAACGTAAACATGTACCACGGGCGAAGCCGGGGCGGATCGCTAGTTAGTTATAAAAAGTATAATTAAAACGCCGTCGTAGGATCGCTACGTGGAATTGTATAAGTTTTTACGATAAAAGTTGTTTTTATTCTTAAAGTTTTTGATTTGTCTACAATATAATTAAGTTTTCAGTTACATGAATATAGATTGTGTTACGAATTATTCGAAAAAATAAATTATGTATACAGTTATAATTTGTCAGAGATATTCGTTTTCCATGAGATTGAAAGAATTTTGATATTTCTATGAAATAATTGTCATTTCCAACACGTATAATAACAACGAATTGCTTAACTTAATCTTATTCAGTTTTAATGTAAATACGTATTATTATGATTATGTAATTTTCACTTTACTTCGCTTCTCTTAATGTTTAATAATATTTTTAAACGATTAAGGACCAATGTTTTTTTTGGATTATAATTTTTTTCGTTTTTAAATTTTAGCATCTTTATGTTAACTCATTTTAAAGCTGTAAATTCTTTAAATTTCTTTACACCAACATTAACATAAGTAACTTTCAAATGTTTTCAATGTTTTATGGTTAACCAATAAACGTTTTATCTTGCCAATTTATACGTTAAAGCCTAAATGTTTCTAAACACGTATTGATATAATAAACATTTCCACGAAGATAAAAGGGGATATACATCAATCGGAATTCCACTACGGGACGCCACACTTAGTTGACGTGGAAATAATGTTAAGCGTATTTCTTTTAGCGAATAGTTCCCATAAAATATACATTTTCCGATTTAAATAACTGCCTGAGTGACAGACGCGACGCTTCTATCCATTTTTGCGAGCGAACGTGAAAAGTGAGTGACACTGCTGCCAATTCAGTATTTTTACTTTCGATCCGTCTAAAGTGATGTTGAGCTTGAATTTTTTATCGCTCTGATATTTTGGTACGTTTTTATATAGTAGTTTTACTTTTATTGTTGTTTCTCCAGCATTGGATCTCGGTGTCGTGGTGAAATTATACAACTCATAGTTTTGATAAAAAAATACAATAAAAACTGTTTTGAGAATCATCTTACGTTTGGGTATTGTGTTGAGTTTACCTTGAATTAGTGTGAAGTTTAGAATTGTACTTAAACAGTACTGTAATGATACTGAGAACAAATGCTGACTTCATAAAATGTACCTACAACCTTCGAGAAACCTATATGATGGTATTTTGTTACTATAGTGCTTTTAGAATGCCTACGCATTGTATTGACTACTATAGAATGAAATAAAACTATTATACATTTCAAAATTTTAAATATATACAAAAATACAACATGGGACAGGCAAAAATAGTCTTTGTTAAAAAAGTGTCGACTTTAACCCCCGATACCAGTTAAGGGTTAAACATATAACTTTATGGAAATTTTAGAAACGTTCAATATAGTCAATAGTCATGCCCAACCAAAGCTTGCAAAGAACCTTAATCATAGCAATTAAAAGTTAAAACAGTATTTTGAAACAACTGTAACAGAGCACCTACATTTTCATATGAATTGTAGCTTGATTGCCTAGCTATTCGAGTGTGCCACGCTCTTGTTGGAAAAAAAATATTCGAGAATTTATTATACCGTATCCTATTATGTACCTATTATGTACCTCAGTTCGTAATTCGTGTGATCAATCAGAACGACACATATTCAGCTCTCATTTTGTTAAGTGCTTCGATGTATGGATGCGGCAAAATGCAAACTCACATGAATGTTAAAATAGATACGCGTTTTAGAAACTTTAGCGATGTATGGCGGGATGTAATCGATTAATTTTGAATTATTCTATGTGTGCGTTTCTATGCTCTTTCGGGTATTTTGAAGCCCCAGTTTGCCGATTGGCTTTTAATGCACATGTTTCAGAAGTATTTTGATAAAAAGGATGTACAAAGGATTGAATTTTATTTAAATAAATAAAGGATTGACGTTCCGGCGTATAATGTTGAATCTAGTTTAAGTTATTATGATTGTTTAAAGTAACATATATCTTTAAATATTTAATTTGAAAGTTAATAAAAATTTTGAATATCATATAAAAATAGAAAGAAAGATAAATCAAATTATGTAAATAACTACTTTTAACTTAACTTGTTTTTCAAAAAATTCCTCTTTTAGTATAACTTAATTTTGTCAACATAATATTGTTAGATTAGGTCTCAAGTGAGTGATTCTTAACATGAATAAAGGATCGTTTCAACTGAAATTTGTTAAAATTTACGAAAATTTTAGCAACGAAATAAAAAATACGATATAAATCGAGTTATTTAAAGTTCAGTGGCACTTTTGTTAAAACTTTTTTATTACTTATGTGAATTCCTGGAAATTCTATTTCACTATCACTACATAGTATAAATCAAAGTCGCTTTCTCTGTCCCTATATCCCTATGTCCCTTTGTACGCTTAAATCTTTGAAATTACGCAACGGATTTTGATGCGGTTTTTTTTTAATAGATAGAGTGATTTAAGAGGAAGGTTTATATGTATAATAACATCCATTAAATAGTGGAGAAGTACTGTTGTTTTTGAGGTTTCTAATGTGATGTCGTAAATAATTACATTTTTTCCGCTTACATTGCAAACGCAGGCTGAACCCTACTATAGTACCTATATATATACCTAGTTTTATCAAAATAATGTATTAAGTATTGTACACATTAAAAAGGTCTACAGAAAAGTCCGCGATGGTATATGTCTATCTCTTATGGATAACCTACAATAACTTTTTTTGTCATTTACTTTTTACGACAAATAATGGCTAATTTTCGAAGCGATTTTAACCAATACAGCATTAATCCTTAACCAATTAACCAATACCCGTGCGAAGCCGGAGCGGGCCGCTATGTTTTTATATACAACGTTCACGTTTTTTCTGTAGTGTATTTAGTATCAGCATTGCATCCGTGCGAAGCCGGGGCGGGTCGCTAGTTTAAAATAATTTAATTAAAAACCTCAACTGCAATTTTATAAATAATTAAACTTTGATAAACAATCGCTTGCTCCCGTCATGTAAGTAAAGAATTAACTGAAAACCTCGACTCTATTTACTCACCACAAAACTTAGAATGAATTTTCGCTAATTTCCACTACGAAGCAAGCGATTACCGCTTAAAATTTAAACACTTTCATTAAAGCAAAAACCTAACGTCTATTTTACATTGAGATTCATCCCAAATTTTCGTAATTAAATACTAGAGTAAATGCATTATGCGAAGGTTTGTTATAATATCTTCATTGTTATAGCTACTACTAGCTGTGCCCTGCTGTTTTACCCGCATTGCGTTTCTCCTATTGGTCAAATTCAAATTCAAATTCAAATATATTTATTTGCTCGTATATGGTTCATAAGGGTGGGTCTTGGCGTGATGATATAATATAGCCTATAACCTTCCTCAATAAATGGATTATTTAACCCTGAACGAATTTCTCAAATCAGACCCGTAGTTCCTGAGATTAGCATGTTCAAGCAAATAAACAATTTCTTCGGCTTTATAATATTAGTATGGGTTTTATTATCTCGGTAGATATTATCTGGAAATGTCTTATTTTGCTTCTATTCTATTATTTCCTTTTCTGATTTATTCATTTATAAGTGGGTTCGAAACCCGTTTAGGATGAAAGAATTGAAGGCACGTGTAGGTAATCAGTTTCCCGAAAAGAAAAACGATCAGTTAAAGAGATATGAAATGCATCTGTCCTGACTCTACAAGTGATAAGATCAATTTGGGTATTAAAGCTTTTTACGTAATTTTGTTAAAATTCTCCTCATTTTTACTATTTTTAAATACTCAATTTTTATGCATGAATTTATTTATTATAAAATAAATTCTTATTATAAAATAACTCCTGTGATAAACAGTTTTGAATAGTCAATGTAGAGTTAAAAAAAAATAATAAAAATAACGTAGCTATGTTATAATCACACATCCTGCTCGAAGAACCGAACGAACCGACCGAAGATGTACGGGGTTGTAGGGCCCGTACAGAGTAAATAAAAGAATTAAGTACAATAATTGCCTTTATTGTCTTAACTCTATAATATGGTTTTGTTAATGAGTACGCGCGACTTCTATGGTTATCGAATGCGAACTGATGAAATGTATTAAAAATGCCGCGTGTCCGCGTAAAATGCTTACAACGCGCAACGTAATGTACGAAGACCGTACACATGATAATAAAAGATGATTTTATGTTTAATAGTCGGATTAAGAATTAAAAACTGAAATACAGACACAAAAATCTCAACGCGTAATAGGTCAACGACCTCCGAAACCGTAAAATAAATTAGCAATATTCGAAAGAAACGTACTCCGAATAAAAATCACTACATTTGTCACAGCATAAGAATTGGAATTAGACAAATTCGCCCGTTAAATTGGAGCAATTCGGGCCAGGGGCACGATTCGATTCCGGCTAAATCTCCCAGGTTCGGGGAAATGGGTGAGATTTTCCTTTAGAACCCTCCGAGTATGCACGTGATGGCGCGGCTGTATTTATTTTTAATTTGATTTTAAATTGGGTACTAATGGATGTTGACTTGGGCTCTCGTCTGACCCAAATCTGAGACAAAGAAATCAATCAATTGTTTTATTTACTGAAATAACTAGTGGAATTGAGATTTTAGTTTGATGGTTTAATGTTTTAATAGCTTGCCTCTAGCTGAATGGAATAAATAATAACAGTTACAATATAAAAATATCGTTCTATTTGAAAAATCCAATAACACTTATCGATATAGTAAACCAATAATTCACAATCTGGAATAATAAAATACAAACCTACGCTCTGTACACAACAAAAATAAAGTTCAATTGTATATTTTTATTGATTAACTGAGATTGCTTTTGCGGTTTATAAACGCTTTTAGTACAATTTATCTTCATCAAGATAAAATTCGTAAGTGGGTGTCGTTCGGGGGAATTGTAATTTTCCAAGTCATTATTTTTAGATACTTCAATAACTTTATAATAATTGCATTGAATTTAGGTAATATTATGTTTTGTCGTCATAATGTGTCCTGTAAAGTATCTATGTTATGTAATAAAAACTTTATTATATGCTTCCATAAACATATAATGTAGGTACCAAATATATTATTACACTCAAACAACATAAGAAATATCTGCCTTACATGATTCTTAGGGTTTTGGAAGCGATCCAGATTTCCATTTTTAAAGGCTTATTGGGGAATATAACTACCCGACGTTAAATTGATTTTATGTTTCTGGTTTACCAAAACGAAGAATTATACAGATATTTTTTATGAAAAAGGTTAACAACCTAAACAAGATGATTTTCCAAAAATCTAAATAAGTTTATCTTAATCTACTTTTTCTTAAGTTACTTGGACAAGAAGCTGACAAGAGATTATTCGAAAATATTCCTACATACAAAGTGATGATGTTCCGATGTTTGATAGTCTACTACTGATTTGCTTTGTGTAAAAATTCATAATTATGCATACATTCTGTATTTAACCAAGTACAACGCTATTATAATTTCAACAACACATTCAAGTCTTCATTGTTATATGTTATCTCCGTGCTATATAGTGATACAAAAGAAGAATAACAAAGAATATTCTTCCAATAACATTCCAACGATCCTATTACATTGTTTTTAAAACACGCTATAAGACGTATCACTGTATCGCAAGAGAAATGGGGAACGTAATATGTTTTTTAAGCCATATAAAAGCTTGAAATGAAACGGTTCCTATCTGGCTGGCCCGTCAATCTCATTGTCGTACAATTTGAATTTCCGCTTAGACTGGTTTTTGTTAGGACTTAAGTTGGCGCCATGAAACAGACGGTTTACAATAAGAAGTGGAATAGATCTTGAGATAGTTATATTTTGTGTCAAATTGTGTGAGATTAAATTGAAACTAAGAAAATAATGAAGTGATATTTTTGACATAATAAGAAAGAATAGAATAAGATTATTGAATAAGTGTCTTTTAAATCTGATTTTTTTACGAATTGTTTGTTTTATAGTTACCTATACTGTTGAGCAATACCATATTATGAATGCTACAAGATAAATGATGTAGCGCAGGCTGACTACTGACATTATTTACATACGGCACATATCACACAATTATTATTCATAAATGAAAAATCGCATTTCTTATGGCCCCACGCTATGTTTCGCTCGTATCTGAGGACGAAAAAACCTAACATTTGTCACTGCATTGGAATCTGTTGAATTAGACGCTTCGAGGGTTCGAGGAGATAGGAATTTGAGTTCATTTTTTATTTCGTTGTCAAATTACTGGCAGCTTATGTACGCTTCGCTTGTTTTATAGCCGCATATAAGTATTCACCTATATGTGTGTAATGTAAAGAATTCGTATATTTCTTTACATTTATGATGGACTCTTTTGATGTGAAGATTTTTTTTGGCCAAGGTAGCTAGTGTATTTCCGAGTATTTCTGTTTAGACCTTTGACCTTTTATATATTTTACCTTTATGATAAAAACAAATAACCTATATGCTCAAACGATACTGCTTTCAAATAACTTCCCTCGAACTAACTAAATTACGCATGAAGACTCCGCAACTCTTTCTTAACTATTTTTTAAATTATGTAAGTACACCTTCAGTGTCACTTCACCTTCAATTATGTTCACACAGTCTGTAAAAAATTAGCACTTATTACATATTATTTCTGAAGTGAATAGATCCCTCTATATTATTTAATAATTTCGTAATCTCTAGCAGTCAATTCTCTATAATATTGGGTTTAATTCTTTCCATTCCACTGTTTTGTACCTCGTCTATATTCAAAATTCCTATAATTATAGGTTTAAGATTTCAAATTACTCACCAAACGTCATACCAAAACTAAATATGAAAAGTCAAATTCTTGCGAACTGTTAATATATTAACGTTTAAATTGGAAATTCCCAACGCTAATGGAAAACAAACATAAATGGAGGGTGTCGTGACTTTCTCTCAGTTAGACGTATTACCTCTTCATTGTCTAATATGCATAAAGTAATAACGTTCTAGTGTTAACGTGTTTGTGCGAACGTTGAATGGATTAAATGTACTTTTAATAATTACAGCCTTGTTCGCTTACCTTGTTGCGTCTATGATTATGTGTTGCTAAGATTGAGATTGACTGAAAGCTTTAGAGTTTAGAGAGTGCAGATATTATAGTCCAGTCGTCTGATGCTTCATGTCGAATAAGTAGTAGTACTATACCGACATGAACCATCCTATATAAGAATACCTTGATAAGAATTGAAGATTTTAAACAATATCATCATAATCAAGTTTCTTTCAAATTATTTTCGATATTTTCATATTTAAAATAAACATGCATGTTCATCACAGACATTACTGTAGGTTAGGTACATTGTTCAACATACCTTCAAAAAAACTAAAAATATATTAATATTTTTAATTATACAATACACCTATAAATTCCACACTTGTTTGATACATTAAATTCAACGATTTCCCTTCAAATATTTTCGTTGGTTACATAATCGAATTGTTCTCGATGTTATATCAAATTTTTCACCACCGAATCAATACGCAGTATTTTAACTCCCTTGTTTGCAAATTGCTAAACTTGGCCGCCAATAACTCCGACAATCTAATTGTTTGTGAAAAACAAAGTGAGAATTCGCAAAAAATAACAAACATAACAATGTAGCGTGCAGCTTTGTTGATATTTCAAATGTCAGTGGAGTTAAAAGAAATGAAATTGGTTAAAAAGGGTAGGAATATCAATCAATGTATCACCTAATGTGATACCTATTATTGTTTTAGATACTTTTAACGATCAACATCGATTACCAGTGTATCGTAAATTAATTCGAGTGCTTCCAGTAAACGTGTCGTGGCCAGATAATGTTTCTGTTGGTTTTAGTTTTCCTAGTAGTATGACTGTAGCATAAGAATATAAGTCGCCTTGGTATATCTGGTATAAAATCTCAATATGCCGAAAAAATATAGCCTATGTCACTCAGGAATAATAAGGTTTAAAGACATTTAATAAATGTAATAAATAAATGTAGTGAATATAATGTAGTTTCCTTCTGTAAAATGTTTTTGAAGATATCAATTAATCATACAAAAAATAGTTGAATGAATAATAATATCATAACAGTACTTCACTCACTGTGATCTGCTTGCAGCTTTTAAGTGTTACCAACGAAGATTCGCAAAGATGCAATATATAAAAGTGTGACTGTACTAAATTACCACAAACAGAAACCACATCGCCCAAACAGCAAAGAAAACGGCACAACAAAATTACTACACTTGCAATCGAATTGCAGCGATATATTTCCCGACAAACAAAAAACAAAAAACAAGAAAAAAAACAAATTCGAGTGTAAGTTGGCGAGTAAATCAGAGGTAGCAGTTAGGAGCACCTGATCACGACCTCTTGAATTATTACGTTTTGCACTTTTCACGTCGTAACCTGAGAGTTAGAGAGTAATAAGCTAACTTGATTAATACCGTTGCTTTATCGGTATTTGTTCGGTGTTTTTATTAAATTTTAGTGAGCGGTACTGTTTGTTCGGCTTTGTGTCATGTAACCTGTTACCTAAGCTGTTACCTATTTGAGTCTTTTGAATTTATGCTAACATAATAATATACAATTTTTTGTATCGGGCTTTCATATATTAGGTACCTACGCATTCGTGGTGACTTGATTCACTACACATCGACGTAAGCAAATTAATTACTTTAATAAACTACGATTCTTAAGATTCTTTTCATGCAAGTATAGCATAATATTTAGAAAAAATTTACGAATTACTCTGTATATTCAATACTAGCTGTACTCCGCGGTTTTACCCGCAGCGCTTCGCTACTGTTGGTCTTAGCGTGATGATATATAGCCTATAGCCTTCCTCGATAAATGAGCTATTTATCACCGAAATAATTTTTCAAATCGGAGCAGTGATTCCCGAGATTAGCGCGTTCAAACAAACAAACAAAGAAACTCTTCAGCTAAACCGCCATCCTGTTACAAATGACCCGAAATTTTGTGTCAGTGTTTCGGGTCATTTGTAACAGGATGGCGGTTCTACAGGGGTCTTAATACGCAATGACAAAAAGAAAAATGATGGTCAGAACGCTGATACCGGATACCATAAGATACTGTAATATTTTATATTAGAGAAGCTTAACATAAAATATTATAGTATCTTCACCGTGTGTGACGCGCTTAATTTTATAAGCATAGATTAATATAAATATACACACTTACTTACTTTATAGATGCATCTGTGGAAAATTATTAGCTCAATATAAAATAGCATGTGTTTTATCAGCGTCACGAGTGAAGATAGCGGTATCTGTAAGCAAATTACGTTATTACGTTTACGTTTCCTTTAGGTACCTTTACCTATAAATAGAAAGAAACCATAAATCAATTAATGTAATACGTACATCATTTTTTTGGACAACAATATTTGATCAGAGACTTAATTGTAATAAAACACATGCTATGAAATAAAACTTTCCGTGAAAACTTTAAAATGTCTGAAAAAAAATCAAGCTCCGTATACAATTTTTAAAATATAGAGTCATAGCTTCCATATAATACGAAGACCCAAGCAAACTTTCACTTTCATATCGTTTGCGTTGTATGCAATTCTTAAACATTTCAATTCACGTATAAAGCAGAGCGTCGCACTCTAAAGTCCGATAGCCAATAGCAGAAGTCACCATTTGGCACGGAACGCGCGGTGCGTGTAAAAAACAAGCCATTCGCTTTACCCCGCCTGGCTCCCTTCCATTTCCATTAGTAAATGTTTAACCAAAGTGTTTCCCGAACTTGGGCCCATTAGAATCCCCTCTCTGTCTCTGCCCCTAACTAACTTTTTTTCATTTGTCCTTTGTTTCGACGCTAAGTGTTTTCCCGATGCAAGCTTCGCGAGATTTATAACACAGATATCGTTATATTTTTGTTAATATATCTTCTGGAACGCTGTTTGGCTGCAAACCTGCGGGATAAATTCAGTGGAATGGGGTTATCACACATATTCACATCTTCCTAGTTTTATGGAATGAAAAAGTTGACGATTTATGTACTCGCTACAAATTTCGCGTGCTCTGTTTAGTTGAGACGTATTGTGAGCAAGAAAGGGGTTCTATTAGGGTTATTGCATAATGTTATTTGGATGTAAGTTTCTTATGGCTTTGTGATTAATGATGTTATTTCATTTTTGTTGCACACGGTTACATTTAGAGAGTTGATAATATTGTTTTGCTTCTTCATATTAGGGTGGTAGAATCTTTGTTATTTCTCGCTTTAATGACTGAAGCTATATTCCTGTAAACTTGAAAGTTACTATTTTATTTAATATTTTCCAGCGTTGGACAATACTATTAGACGACATGACCGTTCTCTTTCAAGCAATCTTTAATTCAGAAAATCGCAACATTTAAAAACTCCATTTTCTTGGCTAGCAACATAAAGAATTGTTAAATTAAATGGATAAAAATTCTACACGAGCAGAATTATTATTATGACTGTTATAAAGCGATACAATAATAATAAATGTTTTAGTTTTCACATTAGAAAATTATACAAGACAAAAAGATTAAAAATGAAATATTTTCCCGCTCATTTATAAAAGCATATGAGTTATTCTATGAGATTGCAGATCACGTTCCATTTGCTTCTCTGGTTTTAATTAGTTACTAACTCAGATACAATCTCAGATTTATTCTTAACATATTTTTAATGTACGATAATAATCTATACTAATATTATAAAGAGGAAAGTTTTGTATGTATGTATAGTTTTACGCATAAACTACTGAACAGATTTTGATGAAATTTGGCTAATCAGACATCTTTAGACCCTGAGAAAGAACATAGGCTACCTTTTATTGCGAAATATGTACCACGGGCGAAGCCGGGGCGGACCGCTAGTAAAATATAATTTAATTTTCGTGTTTATATAGTCTCTACATTATTTTCTCTTTTAATCTATGGTAATAAGTCTTAAATAATATCTAAAAAATAGCACAAATATGCTCTTTATTGTCTGCTATAACAATACTCAATTAACACTAGAGCGCACGCGCGGGGGACATAGGTCACCCAGTGCTATATATTGCTAAATATTTTTTTAAACAAACGTGCTTGAGTGTTGTTGTCTCAGGTATTCCCCGACTACCAATCACCGGACATTTTAGCAGCGTGTCAGCTTCCTTGGTGCAACGAAGTGTACTCTGCGAAAATATAAAAGTACATGTATGTAGTGTATATACACGCATGTCCCCCGCGCGAGCGTTCTAGGAAGTTTTTGAAATCATACAATTACGAGTGAAAATCAAGTATACCGCTTTTATTTTTTACTGTTCTTATGGTCAATTTATACTTTTAAGAAATTATTAATATATGGGTAACTAAAATCGAAATAAAATACTCATATTCAAGTGCTAGGACATACTTATTTTTTATCCATACTAATATTATAAATGCGAAAGTAACTCTGTCTGTCTGTCTGTTACTCAATCACGCCTAAACTACTGAACCAATTTTTATGAAATTTGGTATGGAGATATTTTGATACCCGAGGAAGGACATAGGCTACTTTTTATCCCGGGAAAATGACGCAATTCCGGAAATCCCACGGGAGCGGGAACTATGCGGGTTTTCTTTGACTGCGCGAGCGAAGCCGCGGGCGGAAACCTAGTTGAAAATAAAATTTTATTGGATAAGAACAACTTATTCTTAAACTTTATAATTAGATGATTATTTTTACCAAATTTGTAGCTTCCAAAGTAAAAAAAACTGATTGATCACAATAAGTAATAAATTAGTTACTTTTCACAGAGGTTTATGTTTAGCTCATAATTTAAGTAAAATGAGAAAATATCGATATTTTTTTTGTTTCATCACTTAAAAATAAAGTTGATTCATAAATAAGTACTTCGTTTACTTTTTTAACTACGATTTTTATGAAAAAAAACGTGCGTCGTATTGGGTGACATATGTGACCCACGCGTGCACTCAAGGAAAATTTTAGGCGCGAGCGCTCTAGTGTTAAGAATCCATAGAACTTCTACAAATATTTTTTTCTAAATATCAATGAAGTACAAAATAAAATACAGCTTATTCTATTTCTGTCTTCATCAATGAACGACTAAAGTATTAATACTTGTATATAAAATACACCATCAAAACTCAAACAAATTCAAAACAAAGACATCCAAATAGCACACACATAATATTAATATTATATAAACCAAATTTGTTATTGATTAAGCTCTATTTATAAACAATAACTCATTCCATCCATAACACACGCATAGGGAAGGTGCAAAGTTCAAAATAAATTTGCGAAATTTACCACACAAATTCAAAACAAAGATATAGAAATATCACGATAATAAACACACGGTATTTCGAAATTTCTTGAAACTCTATTTATAAACAATAAGTTATTCCATCCATAACACACGTAGCTGTAAGTTCAAAATGAACTCGAAATTTACACCTTTACCTCACAGTGTGTGCAAAGTTCAAAATAAATTTCGAAACACCTCCGCCTGTAAACGATCTCTTGATTAATGTACCGAATTGTAAGACGCAAAACGCGGTAATGCCTCAAAGGCTACAGTAAACGTGGATTAAGATTGCCAAACACGTGTCGAGGCGCAATTAGACGACGGTTAATCTTCAGTTTTGTGCCTTGATACCGTGTTTATGATAATGCTGGGTATTTGGGCTTTGTGTATGTAAGAATGTGAGTGTTTTGAAGATTTGTCTGTCCTTTATTTGGGCGTTTAAACTACGCAAATTCAACTGACTTTTGAGAAAAGAGGTCCTCATTTCGACTATGTTTTTTTTTTGGGTTTGTACCTCAGAACTTTGGACTGAGTGAGCTGATTTTCATGTTTCTTTTTTTTATTTAAATGCATTCTTACTTTAAGCATTTTAATTTTGTCTCTGACAATGGGAAGGCGGTTTAATTTTTATTAAATAATATTTATTATTGTTTTACTAGGAGAACTATTTATCTTTAACGTGCATACACGTTTTTGAATTTGAAAGAAAGGTTATGTAAGGTAATGACATCTATATTGAAAGGTAAATTAAATTTTAGTTATCCCTATTCAGGTGAAAAGAGATTAAAATAAAAGGTCTTAGTCCCTTTTCCTCCTTGAGGAAACTTTTTATTGTGTAGTTTTTTTTTTGTAGAAATAATATGGTAATGAGGATAGAATTATAGATAATCACAAACATAATTTATGACCTATATTAGCGCTAAGACGCTAATCTTAGCGCTATCTAGTAGCTACGGAATGAAATAGAGAGTTCTAAGAAATTTCATACTAATAAAATATATGTAAATATAAAGCTTCAGAATAATATAATACAAGTATAGTTTACTATTTGATTAACTGATATAATTTATATGCATTAACAAAACATATAACTATATACTTCTCAAAAAAAAGATAGCTATCGTTCTTGTTCTAAATATACTTTAAGTAATTGCTTTATAATATTAGACACCAAAAGTAACAAATACTTTTCATTTACTTTGGATTCGTAACAGGAAACGGAATGGCTGACAAACGCACAGCCAAATCTGTATAAAGAAATCTAGTTAAACGTTTTTTGAATGACGTAAAGGGAATCTTTATATATCGTTCGTATCGATATATCGTAAAGTAATATAACAAAATGGCGTAATAAATACTTTGTTATTGCCTGTGAATTAATTTAACAACATTAATCGTTTTACAAATATTCATGACTGCAAAGTTTAATACGAATCCGAGGCGGGACTAATTATCTATAACTAGCTACGCTCCGCGGTTTCACCCGCGTGGCTCCGCTCCTGTTGGTCTTAGCGTGATGATATATAGCCTATATCCTTCCTCGGTGAATGGGATATGTAACACCGATAGAATTTTTCCAATCGGACAAGTAGGTATCTCAGGAGCTACTGGTCTCATTTAAAAAATTATTTCAGTGTTAGATAGCGCATTTTATCGAGAAATGCCTATCACGCTAAGACCAACAGGATCGGACCTATGCGGGTAAAACCGCGGGGCACAGCTAGTCACATATAGTTTTATTTAAACTTTCCTAAGTTAAACTGATGAATAAATTTTAAACTAATATTCAGTAAATTTAAAAATATTTCTAAACGTTATTACCGTTCTTGGCATACCACTCCCACCATGGACCTATAAAATGCATTATAACTTTGCGATTATGGTCTGAAATTTTATAAACTTTTATGTAGCGAGCAAAACCGCCAAATTGCAGGCGAAAGTTAATTTATTTGGTGTAGGAAAACACTTTTAGAGAATGGAACAATTGGAGAGGAACCGTAAAATTTTCTAGTGTTATGGCTGCGGTATAATGGCATTGTGTGCAAATTCATGTGAGAAAGATAACATGCTGAGGTTTTACTGCATCTTTATAATATGTTTAAGATCTATTGTATTAGTATTGGTAGAATTTATGTATGCATTGAAATGATTGAAGCTGAAATTTTAAAATGTCGCAAATGAAATAGAAAGTATAGCGACTCCCAAATCAAATGTACCTAATTTTTATAGAGATTATTCTGCGTCATAATGATTTTATTGATTAACATTGATAAGACAAGTTTATAAATTATGGACGCTGTAGACCTTGGCGACCTGATTTCTAGTCTATATTCAAACCTGTCTCAAATAAATAAATAAAGTATTAATTTAAATTAAGTTCATTAAAAATCTTTAACCCCTTTCTATCAGAGAAGAACCAAATCGTAAGCAAAAACATCTACAACATAAAAAAATGTGTGCGTGTACTAGTGTACACACGTAAGAAGTGAAACTTCTTTAAGACCTTATTTTTCAAAAAATAATTTACTATATGCAACTTTACAGAAATACGTGGAATCACGCATGTTAGGGATAAGAAAAAGATGGCGCGTAACGGAAAAATGTCACGCGTAACGAAAAAATGTTACACTAAATTTTTTTCCAACCCAAAAGAAGTCCCAAAGAAGTTTCACTTCAATAACATTGTGTTACGTAAAGCACTAATCATAAAGCATTCCCCCACAAAAAAAGAAACCCCCGAACACATTTCTTAAAACAATTCCCATAATTCGCTTCCGCGAAGTAAAATTGAATTAAAACATGACGATAAAAGTGTAATTATCGTAAAAATCGCGTGAAGACATTCCAAGATGGAAGGCGTGGGGAACCCGGCCCATAATAATGAAGGCTGGTCCTTATCCAGCATTATAATTATATTAAGCCCAACTGAGGTAGAGTTTCTTGTGAATCTGTGCTAATTTTTTTATATCTGTGTTAACGTTCAACGCTTATTTGATGTTTATTTGATGCAATTGTTTCCTTGTATTTATTTAATTAGCACTTCTATTACCTTTGATACTGTGAAAATTTATGGTAATAGCACAGAATACTTAATAGTAGCTAAAGCTAGTAACAGAATGGTGGTGTGATGATGGTTTTTAATTTCGTCGTTTATTTATATTTCATTAGCATCATTCACTGTAAATTAACTTTAAGAAAAGATTAAAACAACACAATATTTCATACGTAATTATTTAAGGCATTCACCTATGTTATTTACTAATCAGAAACTACCTAAAGCTTTACCTAGGTAACTATGTAATATTTAGTGCCTACTATGTTTCCGTATTTAACTTCAAACATTTAAAAATATGATACTGCATCTGGTGTACTATAAAGACACGTCTTGCTGAGAGTTTCAGCTTATTTTTTCCATCTTCAATCCTGTATTAGATTAACCAATATATCAAGTGTTACACGCTCTAAGCGAACTTAATTTGCATAGTTTTGCGAAATTGAGGTCAATGGCCCGACAATAATTGTCACCTCCAAATGCACATAAATAATACAACGCAATAACGTCTAGCGTGCCACTGTTATTGCTTCCCCGACCCCCGGCCCCCGACCCCCGAACCCCGCTCAACACCTCAGGGGTTAACACGACCCCTAATGCGGCATTCTTATGTGACACGGATTTATCCAACGTGTATTGTTCTGGTTAATTTATGGCGCTTAAACCGCGCCTCGAATTTCAGCCGTGTTCAAATAAAAAGTAATAATGTTCAAAGCCGTTTGTAACAAGTGTGAATGCAAATTGGATGTGAGTTGTGGCGGTGGTTTTGCACTTTTTCAACGGGTTTAGTGCGGGTTTAAAGGAATTATGAATTTAAATAAAATGAATGTTCTCACGTGCGAAGAAATACTAAATTAGATTGAAACTTGATCGGTGATTTAGTTACACAAAATTGCGTGAGGCTTATCCTTTCCTTTCATATTTCTTGCCTTGTCTAAGATACAGAGACGGAGGTTCCGGAAAATTCGAGGGATATCTTTTTATTCGAGATTAGATCATTTTTACGCGTAGGGCCGTTTGATCTTTTCATACCTGATTAATTAGAAACGTCGTATAAAAGCACTCGCAATAATTAATCTTTGACATTTGGCTCTCATTAAGAAAAAGGATGAGGAAATTAATATTTACATTAGATATTTAAAATCTTTTCTTTACACGTATTAATTTAAGTGTTAAATTTATACCTTATGTTATCATATCGTAATAAAATTTAAAAACTATTTTAATTGGATTAAAATTGATTTATTATTATATGTTATCTTCTTTATCTTTGACGTGAAAAAGATATTAACTACACGAGAGTTACAACCTAGGTCCAACACGAAGTAACACGCATATAAATAAAAAAAAAAAAACTTTACCTATTTTAATTGTATTGTGTATCTACACTAATATTATAAAGAGGAAAACTTTGTTTGTTTGTTTGTTTGATTGTAATGAATAGGCTCATAAACTACTGGACCGATTTTAAAAATTCTTTCACCATTCGAAAGTTACATTATCCACGAGTAATATAGGTTCTATATACTATCACGCTAAGACCAACAGGAGCGGAGCCACGCGGGTGAAACCGCGCGGCACAGCTAGCAGGGTTACCGGGAAAGTCGTACAGAATATTGAAAGACGTTATTATTCAGGTCATTTCTGATCGAATTGGTCCCATAATATGGTATCCGAAACTTAACCGTTATGGAGATATTGAATTTTAAAGATATTTAATAAAAATATTTTTTCTTTTGGCTTTTCTATCGATTTTTTTCGATTGGAGCTACTAGGGCTCGGTTTTTTTATGTTTCCAATTAGAAGACATGTCAATTAATAAAAATGATCAATAAAAACTGAACCTATTACTAACAGCTTCATAAAAGTGCTCGAAAACGGTTAAAATTAAAGAATTTTCACTAATTGTTTTTAACTTTGAAGTCCTTTTATAAAAAAAAAATGTATGGTACTTATCCTGCAAGTAATTTAAAAAAAATCTACGTCTTTTTAGCTATTCAAAAAGGTATAATATCAACCGGGTATGTTCATAAAATATGAAAATAATGTTATTTGTAGTTAGAGAAGTGGCGCACATCTTAATGGAACTTCGATACAAAAGAATCCGGTTTACTACCTGGCCCCTTTAAACAATGAAAAAGGGTCAGAGAGGTATTTTTTGTGCTCGGCATTGAATTTTTGGATCGTCAAATCGTGGCATTTAGTCTGCTCATGCGATTCGTCCGTGGTAGATGTGTTATTTGTGCTCTCCGATATTTTTCTGGAAAAACGCGACTTGGCTTGGATTTTTGGACTGTATCATCTTCTCATTGTGTGACGTGGCTTGTGTGAACTGGACTTTGATTATTGTGAACATGGCGACGTTTACAAATGAAGAATACGCTGACATGCTTATGTGTTATGGGTTTTGTGAAGGAGTGTCGTTGCGTGCACGCAATGAATTCGTGCTGCGGTATCCTACTCGCCGAGTACCTGATATTGGCGTATTTGACAGAGTGTATCGAAGACTACGAGAAACTGGTTCTGTTCAAGTACGACGGACTGACATGGGACGACCTCGTATTCTCGATGGCGACGCCGAAGAAAATGAAATACGACGTCTCTTTGAAGCTGACCCAACCACGTCAACAAATGTTGTCGCTCGACGGCTTGGTATTTCCCAGTGGAAAGTGTGGTACGTAATGCACAGTTCTGGGCAATACCCTTATCATTACACGCCAGTTCAAGTAATTGAAGAAAGGGATCCATTGAGGCGACTAGAGTTTTGCAGATTTATGCTCAATGCCGACATTGAAGATCCAACTTTTTTTTTGAAAATCTTGTGGACCGACGAATCAAAATTTGATCAAGACGGCATTATCAATTATCACAACGCCCATTATTGGGCTCCTAAAGCGCAAGGTAACCCGAACAAAAAAAGGCCAAGAGGGTCACAAAGAAGATTTAGTCTAAATGTGTGGATGGGGATGGTATCCGACAACTTAGTAGGGCCATACTTTTTGCCAGATAATTTAAATGGCGAGACATATGAAAACTTCTTGAGGGAGGAGTTACCCTTATTAATGCTAGACTTGCCACTTGCATTGAGACGAGGTATGTTCTTTCAACACGATGGTTGCCCAGCGCACTTCAGAAGGAGTGTTCGAACTTGGTTGGACGAGAATTATCGAAACAAATGGATCGGAAGAGGCGGCCCCATAGCATGGCCGGCGCGGAGCCCCGACTTAACTCCGATGGATTTTTATGTGTGGGGTCATATGAAGTCTCTTGTTTACGACCAAATGACGCCGATCCCAAATATTGAAGTTTTAAAACAAAAAATTATGGATGCGGCTGAGGAAATGAGACGGAACCTGCGAACTTCTATAGTAAAAAGTAATTTAAGAAAAAGATTAAGAATTTGTGTTAGAAATAATGGCGGACATGTGGAACACGAATTATAAAATTATTACCGTATTTTTTTTTGTTTTATTTACCTATTTTAGCAATTTTTACCTCAAACTAAAATTTACCCTCTGCTAACTTAACTGTTATTTTGTCAATGTTTGGCCTATTTAATAGCAAGTGTTATACCTTTTTGAATAGCTAAAAAAACGTTGAAGTTTATAAAATTACTTGCAGAGTAAGTGCCATACATTTTTTTTTTATAAAAGTACTTCAAAGTTAAAAACAATTAGTGGGAATCCTTTAATTTCAACCGTTGTCGAGCAGTTTTATGAAGCTGTTAGTAATAGGTTCAGTTTTTGTTGGTCATTTTTATTAATTGACATGTCTTCTAATTGAAAACATAAAAAAACCGGGCCCTAGTAGCTCCAATCGAAAAAAAATGATAGAAAAGCCAAAAGAAAAAAGATTTTTATGAAATATCTTTAAAATTCAATATCTCCATAACGGTTAGGTTTCGGATACCATATTATGGGACCAATTCGATCAGAAATGACCTGAATAATAACGTCCTTCAATATTCTGTACGACTTTCCCGGTAACCCGTATAATTAAGAAGTTATTATAATTCCCGTCTCTACTTAATAAACTTCTCAATTAAAAAATATTTTCATTTTATTCAAAGAATTACTAAATAACTAGTCATTCCACGCAAAACTATTGAAAGTTAATCCCCTCAACTTATTTACGTAACAAGTAAATTGTTAACCTATTTGTACGTCTTGCTTGTATAACAGATAAGAGAGATACGGCAGTATTTATTGCGTATTCCTTGTGTTTGCGTTTATCATACATTCGCTATTTGAACATGATCTTATTTTATCTGTTATCGTGACGTAGGGATGGGAATTCTGTTGCAATTTTTTGTTTATTGCACACATTGTAAATACAAATTGATAGCTATTAATTTAGTAACATTTATAAAAACGGTTGAAGTATATTTTTTTGCGAACAGGTTTTTTTTGTTTTTTTTTTTTTTGACGTGACAACGTCTTATAATTCGATAGAGCCGGCTGCACGCACGAAAAAACATGACTCATGCGGCGTTACCTCGCTCTGAGGCGTTCCATGTAAGGCTTGAAGTGCAAGCGAGAGCGTGGAACGAGCGACAAAAAAGCACAATTGGACGTTGTCACGTTCAACTATCGTCAGTAAACCGACTTTACAGACAAGCATTTTTTTTTTGTAATTTTATTGCATATTTTTCCTTGTATGTACATACATAGCTACATAGCTAAATCGTACATTATTTATTTAGCTTAAATGTATCTTAAATGCTTACGTTACGTTTACGTTAAACTTGATGCATCGTTTCATGTCTATAGAAATTTTCTAAACGTCGATTGAGATAAGTACATAATAAAGAATCGATTAAAGCTTTTGACTAAGTTTTGGAGCATAAGTAGTTTTGACCTGTTTTGAGTTTTAACTGTAACCTACAACACGTAATGTACATCATCACTACATAGTATAAAACAAAGTCGCTTTCCCTGTCCCTATGTCCCTATATCCCTATGTCCCTTTGTACGCTTAAATCTTTGAAACTACGACACGGATTTTGATGCGGTTTTTTTTAATAGATAGAGTGATTCAAGAGGAAGGTATGTATAATAACATCCATTAAATAGCGGAGAAATACTGTTATTTTTGAGGTTTCTAATGTGATGTCGTAAAAAATTACATTTTTTCCGCTTACATTGCAAACGCAGGCTGAACCCTACGAGTTTTATCAAAATAATGTACTAAGTTTTATACACATTGAAAAGGTCTACAGAAAAGTCCGCGATGGTATATGTCTATCTCTTATGGATAACCCACAATAACTTTTTTTTGTCATTTACTATTTACGACAAATAATGGCTAATTTTCGAAGCGGTTTTAACCAATACAGCATTAATCCTTAACCAATTAAATACCTTGAATACATTGTTCATTTAATATAGATCTATATGGCCCTTTACATATGATTTAAGTGAATATTTTCGAAGATATTACAGATTTAAAAATTGCGGGACGTAGCGTTTGCGGCGGCCGGCCGCCCGGCTATACCTATATTTTATACCCGTGCGAAGCCGGAGCGGCCCGCTATGTTTTTATATACAACGTTCACAGTTTTAAAGTGAAACTTTTATTACATCGTCTCAAACTTTTTGGTCTGTGTAGCGCATGTCGCGTGTATCGCGGCTGCCGAGTAGCTATACCTACTCAGCAGCCGACAGTCACGCGACATGCGCTACACAAAGCAGTGTTCGGAACCGTTCGAAAAGTTTCACTTTTACCGTGGTTTCATAAAACCACACAACTTTTTTCTGTAGTGTATTTAGTATCAGCATTGCACCCGTGCTAAGCCGGGGCGGGTCGCTAGTATTATATATTGTAAACGTACTCGTATCGTATTTTCATAATTTTCACACATATTGCATTTAAAACCCATCCTCAAAAACCCGCGTGTAAGATTCAATATCGACGCCAAAATCTATTGTTCATTTGACCAAGTTTATTAAACAGGTCTAGGGCAACATCTGGTCCTGAAATCTATTCTGTATTAATATTCCACTTTCTTTGTCCCGTTTACCGTTTTATTTCAATAATCTTAAAATATTGGTTTTGTAACGTTTGATGTTTTATGCTCCACGTGTATTTTGTTACGAAAGAATTTTCGGGACGAAAAAACGTACTTGCATGTTTTTTTAGGAATGTTGTTTTGTTTTTATTTACATTGTACATAAAATGCTGTGTTCATGAAATTAATTGGTTAGAAATAAATAAATAATGGTTAGCAATAAATTAAATAAATGGTAATCAAATAACATATTCGTTATTAATGTTGTATTGTGGCTGCATCTATTACTTTATAAGTAACATATAATTTAATTAAGATGTTTGAAATCAGGTTCATTAGTAAAAATTATATGTATTTTTGAGTCAACATTGTTAAAATAGAAAAATTAAAGAATTTCGGTAAAAACTTTAATAAAAGTGTGTATTACTCCTTCGATTGAAGATTAATTATAAAATTCTTGGATGAAAATTATAACAAAAAAATAATATACCTACTGCATAAGCTTTTCCGCGAAATGACCTCGTGTCCACAAAATTTTAACGCGTTAAAACTCATCACCATTAAAAATTCAATCCTTATTTTTTTAACTTTTTATTATCCAAAAATAAAACTTTAAGTACCACTAGCATTAGCTAGTATTAAGTATTCTTCGGTACGACTTTGGAGGGCAGGTATACTCAGATAAAAATATATAGATTAAAAAACTTTTTCGTGCCAGTTTACACAATATAGACCGGGAGATACTGACACAAAATTTCGAGTCATTTGTAACAGGATGGCGGTTCTACAGGGGTCTTAGTACGCAATGATAAAAAGAAAAATGATGGTGTGATCGCTGGTATCGGTGGCTTAGTCGCGTGGGCGTTAGCCGTACTCGTCGGAAAAATAGCGAAAGTCAAACGATTTGTAACACAAAAATTTTAGTATTTACCGATAGCCCATAAAAAAGAAGTAGGCGGTAGTGTCATGCCATACTTTTCCGGTGTGACTTACAGCCCGCCATACCGACGCGAATATGTTGATTTAAATAAAACAATTATTCAACCATTTGTACCATGCTAACTTTTGCACAGGTAACCATCGTCGTGCAGCCATTTACGAGAATCGCCATGCCATACTTTTCAGACGATTCCAAATGGTCGCCATACCGCCGAAAATCTGCAAAAAAAATTTATTTCGCCAAACTTTTTGTACCAGTATTGCATTTGGATTTTTGGAGAGTATTTGATAAAATGTGACCATTATTATATTTGCCATACTTCTAGTAGGGGGAGAAAGTGCTGTCATACTTGAAAAATTAATTTATAAATTTTATATTAATTTATATAAGTGAAGATTTCCAACACCTAGATCTTTGAAATTTTGTATTTATATTCTTTGATCCTCAAACTTCCAGGAAAAATAAGTGCCATACTGTTATAAATAGTTTGACTTTCGCTATTTTCCGACGAGTTCGACTAACGCCCACGCGACTAAGCCGCCGGTACCAGCGTTCACACTATCATTTTTCTTTTTGTCATTGCGTACTAAGAACCCTGTAGAACCGCCATCCTGTTACAAATGACTCGAAATTTTGTGTCAGTATCTCCCGGTCTAATATTATACCACAGACTAATAATAATATACTACGTATACAATTATACTTTTTATTGCTGTTCAAACTTAAAGATAAAAAATCCATACTAATATTATAAATGCGAAAGTAACTCTGTCTGTCTGTCTGTCACTCAATCACGCCTAAACTACTGAACCAATTTGCATGAAATTTGGTATGGAGATATTTTGATACCCGAGAAAGGACATAGGCTACCTTTTATTGCGAAATATGTACCACGGGCGAAGCCGGGGCGGACCTCTAGTATATAATAATTTCGACTAAAAGTTAATCCATTATTAAAAACACAATTTTAATCTTATGTACTCAGTCGTTATTTTATTGCGCTGCGTTCATATTAATTGTTATTGTTGTTATAAATTCGGTTTTCATGTCAATATTTTATATCTCCATTGAGTTATATTTTTAATCTCATCAAAAATTTACATCGATGTCGAATTGTACGTTTTATTCATAAACTTTGTAAGCAGATAAATTTTAACGAGCAAATTGACAGAATACTTGTAGAACAAAAATGTTTATAATAGGCCGGGAGATAATGACATAAAATATTGGGTCATTTATACCAGTATGGCGGTTCTTCAGGGGTCTAAGTACGCAATGACAAAAATAATTTTGTCAGTATCTCCCGGCCTATAAAACTAACAAAGACAATTTAAAAATGCCATTGCTATTTTGAATTTGTAAAATATTGCTATCCTCAGGAGTTAAAGGAGTAAAATATTATATATTTAGGTAAATTAAACAAAGTTAGGTTAGTAAAACTTATCAAAAATCACTGTTAATATAAATCAAAAAATATTAATTGTCTGTTTGTTCTCAGGGTTGCTAGCATCGGCCACGCTCATAGTCATATGTTCTACATTCAGCGCAGTTGATACATTAAGGTAAATTTAACATTATACAAAGTTAAAATTATTTATTTATTTATTTATTTATTTATATAAGGCACAGTTACAGGATATAATCCAAGAACATTTACATCAACTTACTAAATTAAACAATATTAAGATTACGACCCAATTAAAACTGCACACAACATTTAAATCATTACAATAACATAAAAAAGTGAATACAGTAACTACATACCATCATTAATTATTAAGTCAAATGTTTTATCAATATATCACACAAAAAGTACTCATTAATAAAAATAACAAAAATAATTTAAATTAATTATAAGTAAACTTGAAGTAAGTAGTTAAGTTTGTATAAATTCTTGCGGTGCATTTAGATCAAACTAACGAATGCTCATTCTAACCCCACTATGTCAAAAACTTCTAATGTAAACAGGCGTAAAGCATTCTTTCATTGTTCTTAGTGGGTTCGAAAAGATTCTATACAATGTTCTAATACTGAACAACACTGAATACGAGTTATCGTTGACATTAAAAGATCACGAAAGAATGCTCTTGCTCTAGCTCTTGCTCTATGTTCGTTTTGTCTAAATGCACAGTTAATGGTGTTTTGGAATATATTCAAGTTCATTATGTATATAAAATAGCATGAAATAACTGTCTTTCTATCCAGGAGAAATCTTTATAAAGACAAGTTACAAAAACAGTAATTGTTAATACTCAATCTTTGTATCTTTACGAGCAAAGCTTCTCAAACTTATTCAAAAATAGTAATTGTTAATAAGTCAAAACCTTACAAGAAAAACAGTACATATTTCATGAAATTAATTGTGATTCTTTAAACACAAGTGCAAGGTGAATTTTTCATGATTATAATTGTGTTTTTTCATGATTTCAGGATCCTGCGATGATGTATAGTAACTGCGCTTCCTCTGGATCTGTAAATAAGATAGTTTAACATTGTGGTAACATTGTTAGTGATATAGCTATTGAAATGAACACCGTATTTATGTTTAAATTATCGAAAAAACGCAATTTTGTATTTGGTAGAAACTGCAAGAACTGAAACTAGACGTAATGCGGCTACTCATGTTATAGTATTGTTTTTCATTAAAATGTCCTGTCTAAAACTTATGATGTCATTACATGTGATAATAAACTCAATGATAGAATACAACTACATAATATGCAAGGATGCTTAAAAGCACAGTAAAAGGGTCAACATGCTTATTATTTATTTGTAGAGTTTAAAACAATTAGACAGACTATCGAAGAAAAATAATATAATTTACAATGAAAAAAAAACTATTTTAACTGTATAATTTGTTTAAAAATATAAGGAATGTGATAATCTGATCCGATTTTTGCTGGTCTTGGTACTTAAAACAAAAAAAAAGACGACTTTTTTAGCAAATCAAAATTCATAATATGATGATAAAATGTTTTAAAACCATCCATATTTCTATTTATTTGATATATTTTTTACAAAAAATACATGAATTAGGACGTCAAATAAAATAAATAGGTACTTCGTATAATTTGACTGTTATAAAAGGCTTAATATTATGAATTAAATGTTTGATTTTGCGTTTAAATAATACTTAACAAATTGCCAATATAATTAAATGTCATCCCACTATTAATTTTAATTCTCATTTAATAATTTCAAAATAATATGTCATAATAATAATATCAAAAAATTGTAATGGTTGTGTTATTTATTAATTCTAACGTAATATTTTAACGACTTGTAACATTATTTCACTGGGTAATTTAATTTACTATATTTTATTTTATATATGAATAAATCTATCCTAAAGCAACCATTTACAACGAATTTCTTCCACGACATAGTTTAATGTTTTTCTTTTTCTTTTTGTATGATTTTTAACTTTTATAATATCGATTGTAAATATTCCTGTAATATATAAGGTAAACTTAATTGAATAGCGAAATAATTATAGTCTAAGGAGCGTAGTGCATTAGAATAATAATAAAAGGAAATTTCTGGGCAAACTGGACTTTCCTTGTCTTCTAATTTTCGATGAGAATTGATAAAATGGGATGAAAACTCAATATAAATTATGAGCAAATTTTGGTGGTACTATTGACTGACTGGCAATATGTAACTCTCGTACCACAAAATGCTAAACGATACGATACCTATCGTACAAATAGCGATACTAAAGCGATTTGATATTTTGAGATTTCATAATACTTAACAATTATAACATCGAGGGAAATATTATACTTAAATATTATATTATTAGAAGGCAGAAGAAAAAGGTGAGCCCTTGAAAACTTTGAATAAAACATATAGGTATAAATAATAATCGAATCGAATGTAAATATCTAAAGGATGTTATAAGATGAACGAGATTTGTTTAGGGTATGAAATTGTGTTATATTAATAAAATGTTTAATATATAATAACCTCAAAACATGGTAGTTTGGTGTCACCAAGCTCTGCAAGGCGGATTAAGCTCTGAATATAATTAATAAAAATAATATATTATTGTCATGCATGGGCAAAGTTTGTTTCAAACAAGCGATATAATATATGTAAAGTAAAATCTTTGTTGCCAAAATAACATAATATACGTAGAATTTTATGTTCTTTATAATGTTTATAAAAATTAAGCATTGTACTTCATTTTACATTTTTTTTAAATATAAGTCGAATATGTATCTAAAATTGTTATTAATAAAAACGTTTATAATATGTGTATTTAATATTTATTTATTGTCAATTTTATTTAGTTAATAACAAAATGTAATCGTGACATTATGTAATACGAAGTAGACAATATATAAACTCTTGTGAACTCTTTGAAAGTGTATTAAAGTTGTTTATTTGTTATTATTTAGTTGTAATATGTATCGTAGAATTATTTTGTTGTAAAACTAGATTAAATTTTGTACATTTCACGCTGTGTTATTTTGCTCAATCATAGTGCGATTTTTTAGACGAGAGTCTGTTAAATAAATACATGAAAATATTTTATATTTTGTTTTATTCTTCATCACCACCTTGAAATAAGTCATATGAAAATCAGTATTTAATGAAATATGTGGGTAGAAATATAAAAGAAATGAAGCTTTTTAATCATCATGATGAGATGAGTTTCACAGATCCTGGGCATTGTATGTCAGATTATATGACCAATATGTATGAAGAAATTATTTAAAGTGATAAATAGGCTGTCAGTTACTCTACCATCGAATCATAAGACGAGTCCTTATAGTTATAAATTATAATTTAACACTTACAAAGCCTATTTGCACCGCCATTTACAAAGAGTTTCTTGCTATATAAATCATAAAACACAAAATCTACAAAACCGATTTTATAAGTTCGTCAACCAACAGAAAGCTATATTTTAGATTAGGATTATTTTTATCTCGGTGCAACCAACAGTAAATAGTGTTATTATAGTTACTTTATATAATTTTTACTCTCCTGCAAATCATCAGATAAGCTTTGCGTGAGTAAGCTTTCACCGCTATTATTTCAGTCTATTTTAAAATATTTGTGTACCAAAAAGTGAGTATAAAACCGAAACCGTAAAAAAAAAACAACATTATTAGCTCACAACAATGCGACGAAAGAACGATAAAAAAACTATCGAATGATGCAGCGAACACAGTTATTACTCTAGTACGTCACCATTAAGAAGTACCTACTGCATATTGAACAACAGATACCTAATTAGTCGAGTCGAGATCGAACATCAAGAAATTTTTTGTTTAAAGCCTTTAAGAAAGTTACCATTTCCATTCTAAATGAATACGAAATTGTATCACAGTTCTATATTGCATTTATAATGTTTATTTGTAGGCAAATCTAAATTAAGCACACTGTTCTATCAGAGCTGTATAAAACGGGACTAGTGATTATTCCACCACAGCTGCTCCAATTTGAAGTCTATGCAAAATACGATTGCATGACGATTGCAGCCTGTTGACCAAATCCGAAAACTATCAGCAATTTGCTTCACTATTCACAAGGAAATGAACGTAATCGACTGAAAACAACCGGTTACAAAAGATTTTGCTGCAACTTCTTTCAACGACCTCAAAGTTAGAGGTAAAGTCCTCATCCATAAATAGCTCCATAATTTTCCATACGACATACATTAAATAAACATGAGAAATAAGATAACGAACTGATATACTATATGTTATAAAATCCATACTATTCATTAATTAATATTATAAAACTGTTGAGTTTGTTTGTTTGTTTGAACGCACTAATCTCAGGAACTACTGGTACGACTGGAAAAATTCTTTCGGTGTTAGATATCGAGGAAGGCTTATAGGCTATCATCACGCTAAGACCAACAGGAACGGAGCAATGTGGGTAAAACCGCGGGGCACAGTTAGTATACTATATTACTAAGCATTTTAAAATGTAATGCAATAATTTACACAGCGATAACGTTGCATCATTAATGCTTTCTAACAAATATTTACAATGCGAAAATAGTTTGAACTTGTAATTACCACTATCATCACTCATAACGATACAACCAGCAGAATGTGCGAACATGAAGAAGCGCCCTTAAAAACCCAACCTGATAAAGTGAAAAAGAAAACGTTAAGGGAGAAAATAGCGTACATACGTGAGAACATAACACTGGAACCAGTTCTAATCAGCTACGTTATTCCAGGATCACTGTCTAGACTTGCGACCCAAAATCTGAATTTGGACAAAGCGTGCAGAGTTAATCTTCATTATGACTCAAACGTTTGCGACGCACTCATCGCCCAGAAAGGATTATATTTACAAGAGGAAATCGAAGTACAAACACTTGTTGCATCTATGGAGGCATGGAAAAACATCATACTAACAGCGATCCCAAGTTTCCTGATATTATTCTTAGGCGCATGGAGCGATCGAACCGGGAAAAGAAAGATCTGCGTTCTTATGCCAATAGTGGGGGACTTGCTTATGTGTTTAAGTAATCTTCTCAATACGTATTTCTTCTATGAACTGCCAGTTGAAGTAACGATGTTCTTTGAGGCCTTTTTCCCAGCTATAACTGGAGGTTGGATAGCTACTTACATGGGAGCATTTTGTTACATTAGTGAAATATCGAGTGAAGAGTCTAGGACGTTTAGAGTTGGTATAGCAAACCTTTGTCTCACTGTCGGTTCTCCTATAGGCCATGCTTTAAGTGGAATTTTGCTCAATAGAATTGGATATTATGGAATATTTACGTTCAGTTCACTGTTGTATATTTTTAGTTTATGCCATGGTTTCTTCTGTATGAAAGATCCTGAAAGGCCTAAGGTGGAAAAAAAGAATGTAAGTTTCGGTTACTTTCAATTTACGCATACAAAAAGAACAACAATTATAAGATTCAATAATAAATTACAGGAAGACAAAGGAGTGTGCAATTTCTTGAGGTGCTTCTTCAATTTTAAACACGTGATGGATACTCTGAAGGTAGTTTTCAAAAAGGGTCCCAATCGGCGTCGAACCAAATCAATTTTGGTTCTGGTTTCTATAGCTTTTGTTTACGGTCCAATGTATGGTAAGTAAGAAATGATATCTAAGATCACAATAAATATTTACAAAAATTAATCAACGTAACGAATGCGTGGCGTTTTTTTTATCTTAAAATAACGTCATGTCACAACAACATGTTTTTTTATCGTAATTTAAATATAGAGGTATATGTCTTAGAGTTGTAACACACGAACGGCAAGTTGTGAACGGCAGAGGCAACTTCAGCCGTCGCCACATGTCGACATGTCGACAATTTCTATTGATTTCTATCCTACAAATATGACTAACATGCTCGCATGATAATTTACATAGATGTCATGAACAAATTGAAAGTGTTCTATGCACTATTCCATCATGCATACTTGCCGACTGACAGGCATGATATACGCATGATCATTTAGATCGGTGCAGTCATTCAAAAGCCTAGTGTTTTTTGCACTATAGTACTGATATAATTCGAGACTGGATACAAACTTTATGCAGGATTTGATATAATTACCCAAAGAAAGAAACTTTTTTTAATTTTTAACTAAATTGCATTATAGATTGCATTACAGCTGTGATTACAAACTCATCTGCAAGGTTTTTAAATGTGTCCGTTGCACAGTTTATATTCTTTGTTATTTTAAAATATATTTTGCTTCCAGGTGAATTCACAGTAAGGTACTGGTTTACGAGGTACAGATTTAATTGGGATGCCATGAAATACAGTTTCTATAATACATTCTACATTTGTCTTCATGCACTCGGTAAGAAAATCTAAATAAAAAAACGTCTTCTTCATCTCTATTTTTAATGTCTATGGTTTAAAACTACGTTCATAATAACTATTTAGAAGCACTCGTGCACTAAATATATTATTAATTGATTTACCATATTAACCGATTTAGGTCTAAATATTTGGAGACGCTACATATTACATGTGAGTTATAAGCTAATAGATTGCTCAATTTTCGTAAGAAGCCATTCGTAGAAACAAATACACAATTTTTAGTATGTTTCTTTCAATAGTTACAAGAAATCACTACATGCCAACTATTACCAAAACAGGCATTATCAGAATACAGTATGTAACATATATCAATATGATCTCAAATTTGGTTAGACATCAACACAATCGTTGTCAGATGGTAGTTGAGATGTATAGACATATGTACAAAACAGACGCACTTGAGAGGCAAACAGAGGCATATCTATCTTGATTCTGAGCTCTATGGTGTTTTGTTCCAGGTGCCTTTATATCTGTTAGTATATTTAGTAGGAGATGGAAATGGAGCGACGCTACTCTTGGAATTATTTCAACTGTCAGCAAACTTATGGGAGGCTTAGCTGCTAGTCAAGCTAGGACCTCGCTGCAAATGTATTTAGGTATGAGTATGAGTCACTTTATTTTTCAGTATTTGTTTCTTTATTTATCTATTTATGCTTTATTGCTCTACCTGGATAAATTACAAATACTACGACTTTACCTAGGATATATTATTGTAAATAACGGCGGTTTTATCGCTAAATAGCGATTTCTTCCATTGAACATACAGAGAGAAATTAAGTATCTCTCCGTATGTTGAAAAAAATGTATCTCATGAATTGCGATAGTCAGATAGTTGAAGATTACAGAGAATATGCAGTTTTCTTGACACTACATAAACAAAAAAAAAGTGATAGTGGCAAGTGTACTACGTATCTACGTAAATATATTGTGTAGTTACGACTTGCACTTGATCGATTATTAATACTTTAATTCTTTAATTTTTATGTATTTTATTTTTGGTTTATCTTTTGTCTAGACGACATATATCAATCTTATTTCAAGCTTCCTTATAAAGATAACGTATAATCCCAAGCATTAAATACCTAATTGAATTAATCTGATACATTTTTCATGTCCAAAAATAAAAGATGATATATCTAATAATAAATTTATACCTTTGAATACTTTTGAATATAGTTGGTGTTTTCAATTTCTGTACACTGACAATTATTGCCATTATATGTGTAGTTATATCTCTATCTTATAGATCTCTATATTATAATAATAATATATTATCATTTGGTTATTATGAACCTACTTGGTTTAATTTACGTCTTAAATAAAGTTTTGCTAATTAAATAAGAAATGATTTTAATAGTAGATAATATTGCTAAGTCTTTCAGATAAATTAAAATGAATGTATTATATTAGAATTAGAATTCGTCCAGTAGTTATTATAAAAGTAATTATATTTCTTCCAGCTATTGCCGTCGAGACATTTAATGCAACATCCTTCACAGCACTAAGATCGATATCATCTAAACTAGCCAAAAGTGATGAATTGGGTATGTAAAATGACTTTTATGAATGCATGTATACAGGGTGTCCCACTATTGGTACCTATATAAGATTGACTTTATCAATGATTATGACATCCTAGATGCGTCAAGTATTCGTAGAATTAAGCTTTTCTCAACTGATATCACGAATATTCAATTCACGAATATGTTAAGTATACACTCCTATATAGTAGCTTTCCGCCCGCGGTTTCGCACGCGTAATCAAACGAAAACTCGCTTAGTTGCTGTTCCCTTGGGATTTCCGGGATAAAAACTTTTATATGCCCTTTCTCAAGTCTAAAACTACATTTGTACCAAATTTCATGCAAATCAGTTAGGAAGCTAGGTTAAGGCGTGAAAAACAGATTGACAGATAGACAGACGGACAGACAGGAGTTCATTTAGCGTAATATAAAGTAGTGATTAAAGTTATAATTTTGCTATCAACAAATACACTTCAAAGGCACTTCTGAATCATAATTTAACCAGAATATTTGTTACATAGAGCAAGTTTTCTAAAGCCTGGCACTAGATGGCATTGTAAGCATCAAAAACATAATCTGAAATTTGTTTTCCAGGGAAAAACATTTCGATCTTCAATCTATTAGAAGTGGTGACGTCAATGGTATTCGGGCCAGCGTATTCAATGATTTACATGATGACGCTAAAAGTTGACGTGTCTATTGTGTATTATTGTAGCACTGTGCTAACATTTCCAGCTATATCGATATTCGTGTGAGTATGGAAAAACCGTTTTATATAAGAATGTATGTCAAATTGTTCTGGGAAAATCCAGTAACCTTCCTCTTTAAGAAATATTCTTGAGACTGTAGGTAAACTTATAGGGAATGGCTTTGTTATATCTTTATGTAGTACTCAAAATAGTAAACCAAAGTCGTAGCAAAGGTCTTTGGTCTGTCTGTTCGCGATAAAAAAAAATGACTGCAGCGATTTTCATTTTGTTTTCGCCAATGGAGCGAAGTTCTCGCGTTAAGTTTGAAAACGTAGAATAATTAAAAACTTGTTTATTCGTAAAAGGGAGGTACCATTATAGAAAAATAATTATTTTAAGTATTCCAGAGCGCAGAATGTAATTTACTTATTAAAATAATAGACAAATTTGGTATTTCGTGTGAAAATTTCTCACGTAACAACCGACAGAACAATAATTTCGAAAAAACTAACAATAATTTCGAATAAAGATGTAATTAAGGTTGGATTCTGCAAATGTCAAATTGCACCTACTTTTAACGCGCGGCCACGCGCATCGGTCACCTATTTTTTTTTATGTTCGTAATAAAACATACATTTGGGTTCCTTTTATATCATCTTTCAGGATCTAAGGCTGTATTATTTTTATTTTATTATATCCATATCGTAAAGCAATTATAGTCTGGACAGCACAAAACTTGTTACGAAATATATTGCATCGATTTGGAGGAAATATGAAAAGAAAATAGTTGCCAAACATACGCTACATTTTTTTATAGAAAAACTAGCTATAAGACTATATACTATAATTTTAGCTAGCTATAATACAAATTTTAGCTATCTTAATCTTAATATATATAAATCTCGTGTCACAATGTTTGTCCTCAATGGACTCCTAAACCACTTAACCGATTATAATAAAATTCGCACACCATGTGCAGTTTGATCCAACTTGAGAGATAGGATAGTTTAAACATGTAGGTACCACGGGCGAAGCCGGGGCGGACCGCTAGTCTTAATATATATAAATCTCGTTTCACAATGTTTGTCCTCAATGGACTTCTAAACCACTTAACCGATTATAATAAAATTCGCACACCATGTGCAGTTCGATCCAACTTGAGAGATAGGATAGTTTAAACATGTAGGTACCACGGGCGAAGCCGGGGCGGACCGCTAGTATAATTATATAAATCTCGTGTCACAATGTTTGTCCTCAATGGACTCCTATACCACTTAACCGATTATAATAAAATTCGCACACCATGTGCAGTTCGATCCATCTTGAGAGATAGGATAGTTTAAACATGTAGGTACCACGGGCGAAGCCGGGGCGGACCGCTAGTAATACTATAATTTTAGCCAAAAAATTATTTATTTCTCTTTCTAGGTGGTTTTATATTCAGAACAAGAAAGATATAAGAAGGCAGAAAGCTGAGAATGTTTCAGACAAATCAGAGAAGGGTAAAGACGTAGCACCCAATTCTACAGAAAGGAAGGAATCTTTAATTGGAAGCATAGAAATTGCTGATAGTAAAATTATTTAGGAAAACCCACATTTAGTCGAGTTTTAATCTATACTAATATTATTAAGCTGAAGAGTTTGTTTGTTTGTTTGATCGCGCTAATCTCAGGAAAGACTAGTCCGATTTGTAAAAATATTTCGATGTTAGATAGCCCATTTATCGACGAAGGCTTCATTACGAAAGACCAACAGGAGCGGAGCACTGTGGGTAAAACCGCGGGGCACAGCTATTAGATAATATATTTAATTGATTTGTGATCAATTGAGTAGTTTGACATAAATATTATGAATAAAACACAAGCGACAATAGAGACCGCTCTTTACCCAGCATTAAAAATATACTTATCTTTAAAACGAGTTATTTGGCGACAGTGATAACTATGTTTATTTTCCTTTAGTTTGAAATAATATAATATACCTAAATTTATAAAGAATAGAAAAAAATCGATCGCCGCGATTCCATTTAACATCTTGTCCTTCTTTTGTCTAAAGGTTAATAGGTATTAAATTTTAAAATATAATAAGTAAAAAAAAATATTTTTGAGTCTGATCTCAACCTTAAAAATAATATACAGTGATAAGTAGATATATATTTGATAGGTTTATACACATTTGGTTTGTTACATAATATTTTAATAATGAAATCTTATATTGATAATTATATTTGAGTTAAATTATTTAAGAATTTATTTAGATAGAAAAATTAAATGCGTATATTATAAGGCTGTATATAAAAAAATGTGTGAAGATTTTACAAAAATATCCTTTATTGAATTATTTTGTACATTAATGGACGACTAA
Organism: Colias eurytheme; assembly: GCF_061535395.1. Taxonomy (NCBI): domain Eukaryota; kingdom Metazoa; phylum Arthropoda; class Insecta; order Lepidoptera; family Pieridae; genus Colias; species Colias eurytheme. The sequence continues at coordinate 9,777,423 of NC_142990.1, forward strand.
GATCCAAGAAAATATTAAAAAAAATATTAATTGTATTTTAGATTATTAAGTCTATGTTATAAAAATATATACGAAACAATAAATATTTTATAGTTATGCAAGCTGTAAGTACCTATGTGATTTTATCAATAACTAGCGGTCCGCCCCGGCTTCGCCCGTGGAACATGTTTACGTTTTCTCTATATAAGATTATACCTTTACATTTGCCTTAAAATAAAAAAGGGGTTCGTAACTCCTTTTTAAAATTAATGAAAATTACTCTTATTAATGTATCTAAATTGAAAAAATGACTATGTCTTATTATATTTTAATTATTAAGTAATAATATAACTGAATTGATACGAATGTATTCCACCGTATGAAAGATTACATTCAAAATATGGTTACTTAAAATAAACTGTAACAAATTCTACAAATCCATATTTTGGTCGTCAACCTAAATTCCATTTAACATTTTGTCAGTCATTGTACTACAAAGTATCTTTTAAAATCTTAACACAAGCAAGCAGTTATTGTGATAAGTATTAAAATTATGAGTATAGAAAAATAAGATAAGAAAAACTACTTTTTTTATTTACTTATGTGAGCTCTACCGCATTGAATAGTTTAATTATTTTTGCGAAATAATGTACTGTTTTTAATTGATATTTTTGAGAAAAGCGACAACAAACATCATAATATTTAATATTGTTGTTTTCAAAATCTTATACTTTTATCAATTTAATTTTTAAAAGGCCCTTTTTTATATATAAAACCCAGACAAACAATAAAATATTATAATTTATTTGTTATCATTTTGTACTTACAAAGGAGGAATGTACTATGTTATGTTTATCTAACTTTGACGTAGGAAATACTGAAGAAAATGTGTCTACAATTTTATAACAATTACTTTCAAAATTAATGATTAGTAATAAAAATAGTGACGCTAAGCATGATTGGATAATATTATATCCTCAAGTGTATTGTGTTAATCTTATCTAACTTCATACTTTATAGTACATATAATTGCAGAAGTTTGTGACGATGTACATGTATGTATGTTTGTTGATTTCTACGCAAAAACAACTGAGCGGATTTAGATGATACTTGGCAGTGATGTAGCTTACCAGAATATAACATGAGCTTTAGAAATACCTGATTTTGCGGATCGCCTGCACGGCACAACTTGTAATATTATATTTTTTGTTTACATAGTAACCTAAAAACTTTAGTTCTATTTTTCAACAGATTTAAATAGAAGGAGGATCTAAATATTGAGGGAATATCTGTTCCAAAATCTACAAAGTAAGATAGCAAGACATTTATAAATGCTATGAACTTGTAAACCCATAAAATATCGGAAGCTTCACTGCTACAAGGGAGCTTCAGCCTGACAAAGGCTTTTGTTTGTGTTGTTTTTGTCTAACTCAAACTTTTTGTTTGTTTTTCGATTTCGCAATAGGCAACACTGTGAAATGGAAAAAATTGAAAATATAATTCGATTTACAACCCAAAATTCCATTCATTCATATTTTTAGATGATTTGCAAATAAATTAATTTTAAAATTGAGTAATAGTTGTTTTATAACATACACGTAAGTTTATCCCAAAATTATTTATCTATCCATAATCTGATCATAGTGTGTGTTAAATAATCAATTTCCTTCTTGAACCTCAAAAAGCCTACAATCGTTATCTCCACATTAATTAGAACATATAAAATTTTACGATTATTATATTATTAGATGTACTAACGTAGTATGTCATTAATTTATACTGACAAGCATTCAATACCATCATCAATGTTTATTGTTCACTACACTGCAAGTCTATTTTATAATGCATAATATTATTTGTGGCTTTATCAGCTCATGGTCGATACAGTGGCTAAACAAACACCCTGTACAAATAGTAATTAGTAGTGTTAAATAATGATAAAAGTTATATACAGCGTGTTCCAATACGCAATACATATTATATTTTATTAATAAACTAGCGGTCCGCCCCGGCTTCGCCCGTGGTACATGTTTACGCTTTCTCTACATAAGAACCATCCTCGTACTTCAAGGAATATAATAAAAAAAGAATTATCGAAATCGGTTCAGCCGTTCTCGAGTTATGCGCTTACCAACACATTTTGCGATTCATTTTTATATATAAGATAGGTTTACTCAACATTTCTCGAGTTAAAGCAGGGTGAAATAATAAACGTGGCCTAGGTAGTTCGGAATGATGCTGTCACCAGTTTTTGAGTTATACCGTAACAAAAGAAAAGTCAAATCCTTTTGAGAAATAAAAAACATCTAGATTATTTAAATATGTTTTTGAAAGGGGTTTCTTTAACAAATTCAGAATTTCGACACGAACTTATTATGCGAAATTTCGTGAAGAAATATCGAAACAACGATATCATTTCAGTTTGTATGTGCTTCCATTAAACTAGGATATGTTGCTTATTTTCCGCACTGCAGAATCTAGATATTCTAGTACTTTCCTCAGAATCTTAGGTTGTATACTCGCAGAGGTAGAAATGAAAATAAAAACTATAATATATTTTTTATGAACTTCGAAATAATAAGGTGAAAAATAAAATGGTTAAAGTATGTATTTATTTTATTATCTGAATGCAGATACATTGTGAGAAATTCATTTTAGATGGACTTCGTTTTAATAGCACAATATGATCTTTAGAACTATTGTGATCGTATTTTGAATACAAAAAATTCTTGTACTTCTCTCAAGTGCTCTCATAGTAAGAACAAAACTTGCAACACTTTATGTAGGTCCTATAAAATATTATACTCAACAAAACGGGTCAATCGGGCAAACCATTAAATAAACTAGAAATTGATCACAACAAATTTCGTGTACATGTCCAACAATAATTTAAATTGCACGAAAATCCTGCAAAACTCCGCGTTAATGCGTATAAAAAAATAAGTATCATGATAAATAGAACATCCTTTTCTAAAAATAATGTTATCATAACATTTTGCCGTTTTGTTGGTATACTTTTATTACTATCGACGCAGATAACAAAGACAAAGAAAACGATAAATCTTCGACTCGGAGCGAAAACGTATCAAACGCTGTTGGCGTTTGTAGCGAAATTAATAAAGTCAAATAAGATATCACTATGACAACCGTAAAACCACCACCAGAACCTGAAGAACAACTTCTAGGCAAAAATAAACAGGGTATAGAAACTAAGAATGAAGCAGAAAACAAAACTTTCTTTGAAAAAATATTATACCTCAAATCCAACATATCAGTGGAACCTATTTTGGCTGGACTCGTTATTCCTTCAATGTTGTCCAAATTGGCGATACAGAATCTCAATTTAGATAAAGTTTGTCGTGTCAAAAATGATTATGGCGACGAAATATGTGATGCCCTTCTCGAAAAGAGAGGCAATTTAAGCTCCTACGAGGCAGAAGTACAGACAGTCATATCATCTATTGAAGCATGGAAGAGTGTGATACAAACGTCTTTACCGACAATTCTCGTCATATTTATGGGAGCTTGGAGTGACAGAACTGGAAATAGAAAGCTGTGCATTCTTCTGCCGCTGTTTGGGGAGTTTTGTGTTTGTTTAAGCAACATATTTAGCACGTATTTCTTTAAAGAGATATCTGTGGAACTGACCATGTTCTTGGAAGCGTTCTTTCCGTCTATAACCGGTGGATGGGTCATGGTGTATCTTGGTGTGTTTAGTTATATAAGTGACATCACAACCCCTGAGTCGCGGACTTTTCGTGTTGGTTTGGTCAATTTGTGTTTAACCGCTGGAATACCAGTAGGCACAGCTCTGAGTGGGATTTTATTGAAAATTTGGGGCTACTACGGTGTATTCACTATTTCGGGCTTCATTTATTTAATAACTTTATTATACGGATACATTTATTTGAAAAAAAGGACAAAACCCGGCACTGAAAAGGTATAGTTTAGTTATCTTTTTATCTTAAAATATGTGATAATAAATAAACCCCACATAGTTAAGACCTATTTACTTTGCATTTTTAATGAATAACAATTATAATTTTTATCTTTAGTATCTTATTTACTAGTATTAAGAAGATAATTAAATAATAGTGGAACGCAAAATATTTACCGGGAAATTATATTGTTTTAAGGTAAAACCGTTTAAAATAACCGAAGTTTTTTCACTGGTTAAAGAAACAGCAGTTGTTGCATTTAAGAAAAGAGATGGAAATCTTCGAAAGAAGATAATTCTTACGCTTTCCGTTGTTGCTATTGTATATGGACCAAACCATGGTAAGTTTTAATTTAGCTTTAGTTTTAGAATTGTAGTTACATGGTAATGGCAAAAATCAGGCAATTCAAGAATCTGTCTTGTTCATACATCCAAGAAACTAACTCATTATAAAGTATTATTTGAGAGACTAAAAGCTGCATCAATCAGGCCCTGCTTTTTGCCTGAATTTTATAATATAATTAATTATTAAAGTATGTGACCAGTAACAAAATCTTCAATTTAATTTCTTTAACACTAAATTTACGACAACAGATTTACTTAACTCTCACTACAACGAGCGTGATATCTTTACAAAATATTTGTATTTGTTTAACATTTCTCTATTTACAAATATTATTGGCAGTGGAAGTATGAAAATTGCGTGAAACAATAACATTAGACACAACTAGTGCAGAGACACTACGAATTTCATTAAACATTCAATGTTCGCTGGCAAACTGAATTCAATGGATTTTTATTCAGTAATGTAAACTTGAATTTTGGACTCTCCCGCTATGTTATTAAGGTGATTTTCATTTGACAGGCGAGAGAATAATCACCTACATGTTTGTGAGATATCGGCTGAAATGGGATGCTTTGAAATTCAGCCTCTATTCCACTTACAGCCTCATCACACATTCGCTAGGTAAGCACGTTTCATAAATGAACTGATGTTTTTAATCGACTCGTTTACGTCCCTGTGGTATTATTTAAAAAAACATGGTCTATTTGCTCACTAGAAAATTTGATGGAAAATCCTATTTTTTAATCTAGCTACATCCTAGTTATTTATGTGGTAAAAGAGTGTCGCCTATGGTAAACAAATTCATAACCATAAAATAACATTGAAGAGCGCATCAATTTCACCTAATCTTGTGCATATTATTTGAGTTGATATTGTATGAAAAGCTTTAACAAATTTTATAAAATCGTGTCATCACAATCATGCTTAGAAAATAGACAGAAAAAATAAATAAATAAATAAATAAATAAATCATTTATTTGCACCATTAGATATATCTTACAAAAATTTAATGACCCAGGCTCCTAATATAGTTGTAAACTATTTTTCAGGAGCCTGTGTTCACACTAATTTATATTACACTGTTACAAAGGAAAAAAGACATCAAAATTTAATCTTATTACCTTAAATTAAACATACCTGAAAATTGTCCTAAAAAATACTTATTATTTATGTATTTATTAATTATTATTTATATGTATTTAATATTTACCTTGGCCGTTAGTCGCGTTATATCGTCGTATGATCTATAAGTTTATTATAACTCCTTTATTTATTTATTTTTATATATAATATATAATATGTAGTCATAAGTAACTCCTTTCGTCCCAACTCGAAGCCTTTATTATAAAGGGGGCACTGAAAAACAGCGCTGCCAATGTTCCTGGACGTTGCAGCATATGCTGAGCTGCCTCCTTTTTGTCAGGGTCGTAGGACACACCTTAATAAATGTAGTTATCATTCTATTTTTTTGTACGTGTTTTTCATGTTATTAATTTAAGTATTTGCTTCTTTTATTGTAACTATTTCTTATTGCGATGTTTTCTTATTTTACTTGTACGGTTTTATGTTTTATGTCTATGTATGTGTGTGTTGTGCTGTCTCTGATAAATAAATGTTTCTTTCTTTCTTTCTTTCTTTCAAATATTATGCAGCAACAAAATGTGCTTTTCAATCACATCAATATACAACTTATAAGCCGTAATTTAATAAAATATCTAACATAACTTTTTCCCTTATTCCAGGGGCACTGTTTTCAATAAGTGTGTTCAGCAAACACTGGGGTTTCCACGACAGCATGTTATGTCTCATATCTATAGTCAGTAAATTAATTGGCTCAGTGTATCTCGCATTCGTTACGACTGATATGGAAATGTTTATGGGTGAGTAGAAGAGAAACGGAATTTCTGTATAATAGAGGTATATAATAATGTCTTAATTTTCTTTTAAGATACCTATTAATAGCTTATAAGTCCGTATTATGTTAAAAGGACAATAATTAAAACATATACTTATTTATTATCATAGCTTAGCTTATTAGAACCCAAAAAAATATAGCCCCTATTGAGAAGCTCCTCATTTTACAAAGTCTATTGAAAACGAATAAAAATACATCGTAATTTTGTATCCATGATAAAAAATATTCTTTAAAATCAACATTGTCTAACAAATAAATAAAGAGACTACAATGTGTGGTGTAAATGCTATTAATCGTGATTGATTACGCTCATTAATGCATACTTATTGACAGTTAATACATTATTCAGTTTGTCTACAATTTTACATTGATTTTACAAATGCTTGGCTAAGATGAATGTTCTACATAGATATTTTTGTAATATGCCGATATAAATAACTGATTATCTCTACATCTAGTCATATAATTTGGTCAGTTTGTAGTGATTTAAAACAATAGAACAACAATTATTAAAAACATGTGTGCTATGATTGTTCAATTGCAATTTCGGAGCCAACTCTGAAATGATTTGGACGGGACTTTAACTTGCATTTAGATTAATAGAAGTAATGCTACTTTTTTTGTTATAGTGAATCCATGATACTTCTTACAAAGGTCCTTTAAAATTGATAAGTAAATTATAAATTACTAGATTTCCGCCCGCGGCTTCGCCCGCGTTTTCAAAGGAAAACCCGCATAGTTCCCGTTCCCGTGGGATTTTCGGGATAAAACCTATCCTATGTGTTAATCCAAGTTACCCTCTATATGTGTGCTAAATTTCATTGTAATCGGTTCAGTAGTTCTTGCGTGAAAGAGTAACAAACATCCATACAAACTTTCACATTTATGATATTAATAGGATCACGCGTGATAGTTCTAAACCAAAACCAATATACAGACCAATATACAGAGAACAAATAAGCAGATCATATTCAAAGTACATCTAAATTCAAGGAATTCCTTTGATACGTGACTAAATATTTTCATTTATTTTCAGTGCCAATAGTTGAAATTCTAAACGCAACAACGTTCACCTCTCTGAGGTCGATGGCTTCGAAGCTAGTTCGAGACGAAGAAATGGGTACGTTTTATTTATATTTAACTTTTATTATATACTGTAAGAGATTAGATGCTTAGAAGTAGCGGTTTATTTGATTTGGGATATTAAGATGTCGGAATCCTAATCCATGCATTATTAATACATTTGGAGCTAAGGGAAGGTTGAAATTGCTCCCGTAATAAAATGCATTTAACTTTTTTATTATATCTGTTAGTGCTTTGGTGCAAAGAGTTTTTGAGTGCCGAATTATATTAATACACTGGGGAGGATTTCAATTTTGAAATCCATAATATAAATTAATGAATCGCAAAAAGTGTTAGTAAGCGCATAACTCGAGAACGGCTGTACAGATTTTGTTAATTCTTTTTTTATAATATTACTAATTGAATTACGAGGATGGTTCTTATGGAAAAACACGTAAACACGTACCATGGGCGTTTACTATAAAAATAATAGAACGATGTGATGTATGACATAAAATTTATAGGTACATATTTAAAATGACAAAACTTTTATGCATAGTTTCTTAAACGCTCCTATTTTGTATGAGAGTATAAAAGGATATTTCGCGTGTAAAGCTGCTATAAATTATTTACATGCTTCCTGTCTTCCAATACAGTTTTGTATTATATACTAAAGGATTTGTTATAAAAAGGTACTTTAAAATTTGCTTAAACTAGTTGACAGTAATTTTGTTTATCTACTCCTTCGTAAAATGTGAATCAAAGACGGCTTTACGACTATTTTCCTTCGTTCCATACCATTTTCTGTATTCGATTTCATGATCTACGCTACAAAAACTCAAATTCCAAATGAACTCGACCAAAACCTATAAAATAAAGTAGCACGGAGACACGAAGCAAATTTTCCCCACCTGACATAACTTCACTCATAATCACAAGTCCATGATACTATAGAGAAACAATCGACTTAGAAACAATCGATCATAGTCTATAGAGAAATTATTAAAATTGTTTTTCAGGTAAAATGAATTCGCTATTCAGCCTGGTGGAGACGTTGGCGGCATTGCTCTTTGATCCCACGTACTCGATACTGTACGCTCGTACTATATCGATATTTACCGGGTCCGTGTTCATTTTTAGCGCTGTTATGTCGATCCCGGCTATTGCTATTTTAATGTAAGTTCTCTTGTTTTATGTACATAATTTTATATTTTAGCTGATACCCATGTTTTTTTTACGATACTTGAGAAAGTTTGAAGAAGAGAAGAAAGAATAGAAGAACTTTGCTCATGCAGGATCAGGATTTTTCTCATTTATGAAGCATTGGAGTTCTATACACTAAATATTAAATGTATGATGAAATAGAATGAATGCTAATGTTTAAAATAAAGTTACTACTCCACTTATGAAAGCTCCGTCTTACGAAATCTAGTAGTTTTTGAGATATCCTAAAACTAGAACGCAGTCTACACTTTATACGAATAAACATTAAAGAAAAAAATGTATTACAAAAAATATTTAATGATTTAGAGGATCGAACTCAGGGCATCTACTCAACTGTTTTTCACCCTACAATTATTTAGAATAATAATTATTGCACATGAACTGTTGTAAGCATCTAGATTATATCGCTTTAATTTCAAAGTAATAGTAGAGGATTCGAATAATTATTTATTTCAAACACCATGTAATGCTGATTGTATGTTACGTTAATATTTTGTTATATAATTGTAAAAAATACTGTGAAAAATTCCAGAAAAAAATGATCTTCATACAAAACAATGTTTAACTAAATAACTGACAAATGATACTCTTTTCCGATAGTATGTTTTAACAGCAGAATTTTAAAGAAGGCAAGAGTTTTGAACGATAAACTGCAAAATAACCTCGTAGTTTACTATTTACCTAGGAAATTATTATAGCCTTATAATTAAGCATGAATGAAATATTTTTTTTATAAAATTTACTTCAGTGCCTTTATAATTATGTAGAGTCATATTATGTCAATAAAGCCTCAATTTGTATACTATAAATAAAAATAATTCTCTTGCAGGTGGCTTTTTATCCAGCATCGAAGGGAAAGGAAAGAAAGAAGAAAAGAAGATACTGAATTGAATTTAAAATTATAATATAATTGGTATTACGAAACTGAATGTGTTTAAATTATCCCTTAAGTTAGGTATCAATTGTAATAATTTATATTAATTAGTAATTGTAGTCGGTATAAGCCAGCTTCATATCCTATCCTATCCTATCCTACTAATGTTATAAATGTATGTGTATGTATGTTTGTTACTCCTTCATGCAAATACTACTGAACCGATTACAATGAAATTTAGCATCCCTAGAAGAAAACTTGGATTAACACATATGATAGGTTTTATCCCGGAAATCCCACGGGAACGGGAACTATGTTTTCTTTGAAAACGCGGGCGAAGCTGCGGGTGGAAAGCTGTTTTTTATTTAGTTTCGGAATCCATTAATGCTCGTATATTTTGTAGGAATGGTAAATAAGGTCTACTTACTAATAAAAAAATATTTCGTCCCATTAATTAATTACATCATCAACTTGTAAAAACCAAAGTCTTCAAATATGATTGCTCTTCCTAGAAATAAACACAAACTGTATATAAAAAATTACAAAGATCGTTCCATGATAATTCTAATACAAAATAAACAGTATAGGTACATGTTATATGGATACAAACCAATAAGTACTGAGAATAATTCTTTTGAATAATAAATTCTCGAAATCTTATACTCCGAAATTGACCAGTCATCGCTATATGTAATAGCATATAACAAAAGAAACCAAGTACTGCTGTCTGTTTATAACATATTATGTCATATACGATTCATAGTTAAAATATAATATACTTTGTATAAATTTTCTGTCATCAATCCCTCTTATTGCAAAATTAGCAAAACCTTCTGTTATTGAATTTTACATAATCTCTTGTTTTAAATGTTATTTTAACATTAATTAATTTAACTACAGACTGCCTCCTTGGTACAGTGGTTGACGCATGAGCACAGGCATGAGCGTAAAACCAAGGGGTACTGGGTTCGATTCCCGGTGGAGACGAAGAAAAAAAAATGTCTCGGTCTGGCAGGACACAGAAGGCTGATCACCTAGTTACCTGTCCCTAAATAAAATCGATCAGTGAAACAGATGTATAATGCATCTGCCCCTTACCCCACTAGGGGACATGGGACTTCACTTTTTTTTATATACTTTTTTGTGTACTTATACGGTTATTTGGCTTAAGATCAACAACTTTTTACTCACTTGGTAACCCTATACTCTATCGCTCTCTTATTTTAATTTTTAATTTACTTGAAGAAAAAGAGAGCACGACACCACTCATTCGTTGCCCCTTTTCCTTTTATGACAATAAGTGATTTATTTTTTACCTACCTACCTAATACACAAAAAAACACAAAATATTTGATTATCAGAAACCTTTGTTGCATTTGTCTAAGTAAATATGTACTATGTTAGTGTTTATTAGTTCCATGGTAAATATTAATACCACAGATTATGATAGAAAGAATTATAAAGCTTTATTAAAAATTATACATCATAAATTAATAATTTATACACACAGAGTCGCGGGTAATAAATAGTTTAATTCTAAGCAACTGTTCTGTGAAACCCGTTCACCAAGTGAGTAAAAAGTTGTTGATCTTAAGCCAAATAACCGTATAAGTACACAAAAAAGTATTAACCAATACAACAATTTGCGAACGACTTTGTTTACTATTTTCTTTACTTTTATTGTGTATTTGAATTTATTTAGATAGGTACTAGCTTTCCACTACGGCTTCACCCGCGTAATCGAAGAACAATCCGCAGTTTCCGTCTCGCCTGGTCTGGTCCCGGATAAAACCTATCCTATGTTCTTTCTCAATCTATCTTTGTACCAAATTTCATCCAAATCGGTTCAGTGGTTGAGGCTTGAAGAAGAGACAGACAGAGTACTTTCACATTATTATTAGTAGAAAATATTTTCTGTTTAATTGTGTACAAGATAAGGCATAAAAGAGTGGCAAAGGTTCCAAATTATACATGTAGAATTAAACAAAAAACTCAACAAAGTTGCCTATCTTTATAATTTGCTCAATTTATCAATAGGAGAATATTTTTTATATATTCATGAATTATTAATTTTTTGTCACTTTCGTTTCCTTTTCGTTCGAATGGTAGAGACAGAGGCTTCCTAAGAGATTTTTTTCCTTCAACAATTAGAATAGTCATGGCAATGTTGATATTTCTAAATTATAATGGTTTTATATCCAAAATAAAAATAAAAATCAACATTCGATTTATATTTTATTTTTAACGAGTAGTATATAAAAAAAGATCTTAATAACAAATTATGACGATATAGAAGATAGATTTTAATTGAAAAGATGCAATACAATACTATATAATAACAAATACCTACCAAATGCACTAGGTGAAAACCCCAAGAAAATTTGCGTAAATCTTCATAGATGATCATAAAATTTCACCATAAATTAGTATCATCACCATCAATAATAACAAATATGACACACTCTCTACGATAACTAGGAACATAAAACATATTATTAACAACTTTACTGCACATTGTTTTATTATTATGTTATGTGTATGTAAAAAAATAAATAATGTAACTATTCATAGCAAGATAGATACATTTTACCACGTAAATCTTCACTACTACTATGCTTAATTCTCTAAAACTACGCAACGGATTTAGATGCGGTTCTTTTAAAAGGTAGAAAGAAGTTAGAACTAAAACTTTTAGTATATAATTTATTAGGTTGCAACAAAGCGGGCGCAACCGCGTTTGGAAAGCTAGTCTATAATATAATAATGAATCGCAAAATGTGTTGGTAAGCGCATAACTCGAGAACGGTTGAACCGATTTCGTCAATTCATTTTTTATAATATAACGTCAAGAACGAGGATGGTTCTCATGGAAAGAAAACGTAAATATGAACCATGGGCCGTGGGCGAACTGCTAGATTTCAAATAAAAATCAATATAATATTCGAATCAAATCCAAGATTTTTTAATTGTAGCCTTACTAAACCTGTGTTACTAAATTGAAAACAAACTTTACTAAAAGATGTATTTTTATAGAGGTACCTACTAAAGAAAACACAAGAATCAACATCAATAGGCAGATAAAGTCAATGATTAGCATATTCAAACTTGCATTTATTGTTTTGTTGTCTGTGTGGTAAGTGCATTGCACGTGAACAGATTAAAAATATAGATTATCACCTTGTAAATGTGATATCAATATAACCACAGCTATTATCACGCTATAGGAAGTTAAGGTACTTGTTATATGATTATAGTTTAATGAATATACAATCATTTTCTATAGGTTTTGCATCCAAGTTGCATTCGTCGGGATTTAAAATTTATATTTTTCGCATAATAAAAAAAATGTAAAGAATGAAAAGTAAGGACTTTGTCAAATACGTCCCCGATCCTATCCAATTCTATATTTGCCAAAATACCACCTCAAAATTCATGAATTAATTATTTTAAAGAAAATGCATACTTATTATTTTAAAATTAAAATAAATACAATACCTACCTTTTTTATTAAACACCTATTTAATTACGCTAACATATTCTTAACCAACACTCCTATCTTAAACCAGAGTCTCAGACTGCTTAACTTGAATTCATAAATGTCGCAAAATATAGCATCCTTAAACCGGACAAGCAGGCAATTGCTTAAGTAAATAATGATGTTACGAATGTTATATGCACAATAGATGATGGTCAGTTCCATCAGAGACGCTCACAGTACGAACGGCTGTGATATAAAAGATTTAAAAATATAGTGTGATTGTGAACTTGCTTGCAGACCGGTTACTTTTTTGTGCACTCGTTTTTGTTGACATATATCCGGTTTTTTATTTTTAGTCTGTGGTGATAAGTCGTCCAAAAAGGTTGTATGGATTGATGGAACATTCGCGCGTATTTGCTTTACATTTTTTTTTAGAATATTTACAGATTATTAAGATTACATAAATGACGCGCAAAAAAAAGCAAATAAAACATACATCGAGCTAACGTTAAACTGTCAATTGGCCGTAATTCCGTTAATTTCAGCAAATTGCTAGTATATTACGGAAATTTTCGCGTTTAATAGCGTGACAATTTGTTTAAATTACGCTCGAATTTCCTGATCTCGACTTCGATTGCAATTATGTTAGTCGGTAAAATTTATTGTGACACGTATTAAGAGAAAATGAGCGCCAGGTAAATGTGGGTCAACAGGCGAAGCATTAAGAATAAATAAGGAAAAAGAGCCGTTTTGTTTATATAAAAAGTATGATAGAAACTGGTATTTATAGATTTATAAATATGAATGTATTTATAAATTAAAAGTTTAAAAACCTTTAATTTGTCGGATAAGTCTTCAATTACAAAGAATTTATTAACGATGTTTTCGCAAAGTAAATATTCAAATAAAAAGCCAACTAAGAATTTAGTATTGACGTACAAAGATTAATTGAAATAAAAAACAAAAAATCAAATATAATTAGACAAAAAAATTAAAAAAAGGTTCATTAACAAATCGACTTTTGCTCCATAAAAATGTTAACAAATAATTATCTACAAATAATTATTATTTAACAGTGGTTTTAAACAATACACATAAAACAGACTACATATACTTATAGATTAAACCACAAGTAGCTAGTACGTTAGATTACAGAAATAGATAAGTAATTGCCCCATTATATTTCAAGTACTTAAAGACAAAGCATAACGAGGAACTACGAATTAGAAAAACAACTGTGCCATCATCAATTGATTAATTAATTGTACCTACTTACCTTTTATTTTCGATTTTTTGTCTTGTTTTAATTAGTACTAAAAGCAATACAAAAATAGACTTCGATGTCAAAAATAAAACGTTTATAGCAGCTTAGTGTTAGACTGTCTAAAATTGAAAGCTTCTAAGATATTTTCACTAAAATTTTCCCTTTTCGTGTCCTATTTTACGAATTGGTCAAGATAGAATTCATAAAAATATATTATATAACCTATCTCTATGAATTTTTTACCTTTTGGTTAACAAAATATTTTTCCACCTTTTGTCTATGAGAATATTTTAATATCAAAGGTATACATTTATTGACGATGTAATGGTAAAAAATACCGGTAAATATACTTGCATCAAGTTGATTCAATCCTTCGTATCAGAATGTTAAATCTCTAAAAACGTTTTTTCAAAGAAAAGACGAGACACTCTAATTGGAATATCACTTATCATCCATCTCGCGAAGTATGAATAGATATAGTGCTAAAACTGATTATTAATCTAGTGTTTTTCCAACTTATTCTAAACGTACGTTAAACATTTTAGATACAATTTAAAGAAAATATAAAAGTATAGATTTTTATTATACCAAAAAATTGTCTTATAATTCTAGTATAGTAGTATTTTTTTAAAAATAATTATTTTTATTAATGAAATTAGAATTATTCAGCTACTAAGCAAGATGTTTTATGTTCAAATAATGGATTTTATACATCCTCTCTTGAGATGGAAAACGGTTCAGAAGAAAATCTTTAGAACGCATAATATCAGTTATTAAATCAAACACAGGTATTGTAATCCAACACTTGTAAATTAATTCTCATAGATAAAAATGTCCTTTTCTACTAGATAGATAATTTGCGTAGTTAATATTATAATTATGAAAGAATATTAAGCGACAAACTGAAGAGCAAAGAAAACTATTAAAATTATTTAAAAAGAGACAGAGGTACACGAATTGTTTGAAACCTACTCAAGGACTGCGATAAATTAGTAAAATTTACTTGGTAAATTCACAACCGAGTAAACAATTTTATAAGCTTCCATAATTTATTTACCTAATACTATTTCACATTTACATACAAAAATGTATTTCTTGGTAACAACGAATTTTTTGTTTACAACAACACTTAGGTTATGATTCCAGGAAAAACACATACATAAAGAACACTATCTCAAACGCTTTTCCTTTTGAGACTTGTAAAATGGTATGAAAAGTTGTATGGTACATAGAGTCGTAGATAGAGTCATCATGTAACATTATTTCTGATATTTGCAATCGCGTTGGGTATTTTATTTATTACGGAAAATATACTTGCTTGAATTTTTAAGTTACAAAAGCCAAATTTCATATATTATAGAATTATTCAAAAAAGTATGTGTATTTTGCACACGTCTTTATTAAATATATAAAATTTAGTTTATATAGCGGATACCGAGTTCTCTTTTTGGTCAAGTTAGCACTGTGACGCGAAAAAAAATCCGAGGTAAAACCTCGTTTTTATAGGATGCTAAAACAAAACAAATTTTGTTTAAAAACAAACAAAATCTTAAAATACCACCATTACCATTTTAAAATAAACATTATACCAATAAATACAAAAAGTCTCAGGAATTCGACAACAAAAAACTTAAGTAAATATAAATAGCTCTAATTAATATTTACATTACAGTAATTGTGGGTTATGGTTAGAATTTATCTAATTAAATATCATACATTTGATACATATCACATACTCTGGCAAGCGTTCCTCGCATTTTGAAATAGTTATCGTTGAATGTATAAACAATATAATAACTGAAGCCTTCTAGTACACAATAATAGAATAATTATTTATATCAACCACGTTAGGTAATTAAAATCTTCATTATAATTTTTGTCATTGAATCGTGCTACCGTTCCTTCAATCTGTACGAAGATATTGAATGTCCACAAATCGAGTGCTTATCCATCCAATGGAAACAAAACCTTATTATCTACAGACAACGGTTATCATTATCTGCGCATATTTGTTATCAAACAAATATCGGACAAGTAAATAATAAGGCAATTATTGTTCTATCATATCGACGTCCACTGTATTTAATTAAACATTGCAACCGATTATAACTAACCGTTATAAAATGGACATAGCATTGTGATCGCAAGTGTCACATAGCGTCTCGACACGTGGGACGGAGCCAAGATGGCCGACGAGAAACAAGACCCTGTAAAGGCTGAAGAGAAACCTCTGAATAAACATCTCATTAAGTACAAGGACAGGAATTTCTCAGACAAATTATGGTACATTCGGCAAAATATAACGGTGGAACCGCTCCTGGCGGGGCTCATCATACCCAGCGTGATTTCGAGGTTCGCTATGAACAATTTCAACTTGGACAAAGCGTGCCGAGTCAATTTTCAATTCGGGGACGAAATATGCGATGCCCTAGTTAAAAAGAGCAGCAACAACTATTCAACGTATGAACGACAAGTGCAAACTTTGATATCGTCTATTGATATTTGGAGAAGCGTGATCAATACTGCACTACCGTGTATAATCATCATGTTTTTGGGTGCCTGGAGCGATCGGACGGGAAAAAGAAAGCTCTGTATATTGCTGCCAATTTCGGGGGAAGTTATGACGTCAGTGAATAATATTGTCAATGTGTTCTTCTTCTATGAAATCCCGCTGGAAGTGACTATATTTTTGGAGACGTTCTTTACGGCAGTAACTGGCGGATGGGTGACAATGTTTCTCGGTGTCTTCAGTTATATTAGTGACATAACTTCGGAACAATCACGGACATTCAGGGTTGGGTTGGTTAGTTTCTGTATGACAGCAGGAGTGCCGATTGGAATTGCAATGGGTGGAATTTTAGTTCAAAAAATGGGGTATTATGGACTGTTTACGTCTACAACTATCCTGTTCAGTTTAGTGCTTATGTACGGGTGCTTCTGTTTGAAGGAACCTGATAGCTTTCTCGAAGCTAAAGGACTCCCTAAAGTAAGTACTTAGATTCATATTTATTGTATTGTTTAACCGAATTGTTAGTATGAGTTGATGTTCTTTTATCAGATACGAATTAATACTCACCTATAAAATATCCAAGATAAAGTGGTAATTGTTTTTCTTACATTGTTCAATAATGATTACAATTGGGAAATAGATAATCGTATAATTGACTCCTTTTACGGTCACTATTAACAATTTTGATAGGTTTTCACGAATATTTTTCAGGAATGAAATTTCATAGAACCTGAGAGAATATAGGCTCAACCTCAACTAGTAAAGTCGCCAATGCTTTCTTTTAAACCTTCTTATAATAGTACAGGATCCTTCGCCCTTTTTTGCAAGTGATTACTATCAAGCTAATTTTCTGTGAGTAGCTTTATTTTGATGAGACGCCAAATAATTTCCTGTACGAAACTCTCGATTGTGGTAGCTAACAGAGGTAACAAGGATAAAATGTTTCGATAAAATAATCGTAAATACTGGTCCGGGTTGAAAAATTCTTTCGGTGGTAGATTGCCCATTTATCGAGGAAGGCATATAGTTTATATCACGCTAAGACCAACAGGAACGAAGCAATGCTAGTAAAATCGCGGGACACACATAGTAATAAATAACCTCATTGTTCTAAATAGAAAAAATAGTCATTTCGTATTAAATAAACTAGTAATAAAAGATATCGCCTTAGAATGT
Organism: Colias eurytheme; assembly: GCF_061535395.1. Lineage (NCBI taxonomy): Eukaryota > Metazoa > Arthropoda > Insecta > Lepidoptera > Pieridae > Colias > Colias eurytheme. Next base: position 9,795,187 of record NC_142990.1, read on the forward strand.
CCACGTATAAGATAAGCTAATACTATCCAAAGGTCATATTACGAATATAATTCGCGAAATAGTAGCGTAAAATTAATATCCATTGGTGGTAATCGATATATAATAAATTAAAAATAAATAACGCATGACTTAACAATGCATGACTCGTTTTCTCAAGGAACGTGACAATGTTCTAAGAATTTAACTTTGTTATGTAGAGGTTCAATAATAATTGATGCCTTTCTTTCTTTTTGTATCTATGGAGAGGAACCGGCAAGAAACTCCATATTTGTGATTTTATATGTGAAAAACAATTACAATTTGTATCACGGAATTTAATCCTTAGAAAAACCAATGTAGTATAACCATCTAATTTATCTAACAAGAATAATGAATGGGAATCTTAAAAATATAAAAAAAAATGTGTTACATAGAAAACAACAGCATTATCTTATCTGTTTTACATATTTGTAATGGTTCATTTTTATTTACTAAAAAAATTATAGATATTTTCAAAAATAATATAGAAAACAATAATGATTAGATACAATAATCGTTGATATAAGGTTTTATTAAACTAATTATTTCTTAGAAGTGTACAGACACCTGTTCAATAAAAATCATAGTCATCATCATTATAATTACAACCAAGCTTAACAAAACTAATAAAAATAATAACTAATAAATAAATTTAAAATTATATCGAAAACTAGCTGCCCCGGCAGTCCTTGTTCTGCTGAGTTGTTCTTCTCTATTGCCCCTTTTTCGTGTTTTCTCTCCATAAGAACCTTTCTGGTGCCTTAACAAAAACGTTTTCAAAATTTATGCCGAATGGTCAAGCCGTTCACGAATTTCGCGCGTAGCAATTATTTTCATTTGATTCTTCAATCCTTATTACACTTTTTCGGTTAATAATGTAATAAACAACCACTTTCAAAATGTGTTCTAATTTATTTATTTATTTACGGCATATGCCAAGCCCTACATACAAATTGACCGTCTTGACATTTACAGGTGACATTTCTAAATTATTGTGCAATAATTATTACGAAGAATTTAATACCTACCTTATTGTACCTACGAATAAATTTTAATCAAGGCTTGAAAAATCAGCTGTTACACTCATTTCTTACTTTATCGAGTAGGTATTTTGGATTCCTGTATAGAATGTGTAAGATATTCGTCTTGTCTCTAGGCTAGTCGGACTCCAATATATTTTGAGGCGTGCGGTAGCGTTAGGCTTACCGCTGCAATCAACCAAGCGCATCGAATGCTTAAATCATGACAGAAACACATGGGATACCTGAGGGAAAATATATTAAACCTATAAAATTCAAGAAAACACTCCTATTTATATCATACTATGGTACATACTATGGTGAAACCCATCTTCGCCGTATTAATTCCTACTATGTACAGTGTACACATCACATCGTTGCGGTCTCTGATTGCTTCTAAGTTCAGGGTGCGTTCAAAGAAACAAACTCTTCAGCATTTTCTTAGAATATCAATAGCAAGTCAATTGAATATTGTCAAATGTTTAAAAATTAAAATATAAACCAACTAAAAATTAAATAAGATGGAAGAAATGGTATTCATTCCTGCATTTTTTCATTATTATTCACACGTGAGGTTTTCAAATAATAAGCATAATTCTGTAATTTTGGTTCAATACCTACCTATGAATATATTAACAATAACAATTGTGTATGAATTATAAAAAATTTTATTTAATAGTGTACTTCAGAATATCAACAAAATAATGCGACTAAATTCTTAAATGAAAATAATAGAAGTCAATGTAATTATGTCATGGATCTTTAGACAGTTTAATAATTGTAAATAATTTATAATTGACGACCATAGCTGGTAAATCATGGCATTTTATCTGATATTGCTCTAATTATTGTCTTTACTATGGCCATTGTAATTGACAATTATTTACAAGAGAACTCTTCTATTTTACAAGAGAACAGACAATACTGTGAGATACAACAAAAAACATCTTAAAAAAGCTAAATATCGAGAAAACTTCTTAAAAATATTTTACACTCAACATTAGAAAAATTAGCTGCACACAGTGTGCAGTTTTTCGTAGATATAATATTCGGTAACAAATCGTTATAATAGTAATAGAAAGGAATATCCTTACAATTCTCAAATCAATTTAATTATATGAAAAATAAGTGATACAGTTAAGTGTGTGTCAGTGTTATAGCTACAGTTTATGATAATCCAAATATCAGAAATAAATTCTATAAAATTTTCTCTATCCTCTCTGGAATGATGTTACAGGGCATAAAAAGTGACTAACGTTATAAAAAATAACCAAGTTTAGTTATTATTTTAAACACTAATTACATTCTGTATAAAAACATAGTGTTACGGCATAATGACCTAAATATTGAAGCGAATATTTTGCAATATCTAAATGTATTATTTCTAGATATTATACTAAAAGGATTTAGGTCAAATTAGTCTAATGATATATTCAGATTAGATTATTCGATGACGACTTATTACAAAAAAGTGATTATAACATGATTTAGCAACGTGGTAACGAGGTGATTAACATAAGCATTTATTTTAGGATTTACCGATTACTTGTATTTCAAAAATAAATTTTATAAATATTCCGGGTTAGTCGAAACAAGAATAAATCATTTTACTTTCAATGTAAAAGTTGTTTTAACAATACATTTGGGCAGTGTTATATGTTGTAATAAGTTTGTAATAAGTTAAACTTGCTCAAATACATAATTCTGAAATTTAAAAAAATTGGTTGTCTGTAAAGTCGGTATACTGACGTTAGTAGAACGTGACATCGTGCGATTGTGCTTCTTTGTCGCTCGTTCCGCGCTCTCGCTTGCACTTCAAGCCTTACATGGAACGCCTCAGAGCGAGGTAACGCCGCATGAGTCATGTTTTTTCGTGCGTGCAGCCGGCTCTATCGAATTATAAGACGTTGTCACGTTAAAAAAATATGCTTGCTCTACCTTACTGTGTGTAATTAAAAAACTCTTCTCTTTTCTAATCTAAAGATTTGCAATAAATAGTAAACATCTGCTACTACACTACATTACCTACTATATAAATTCGTGTTGGTTAGATTTACCGGTTTGTAAAAAATATTACCTACATATTAAGTTCCAGGCGTATAAAGAAGTAAAAATATCTGCTGCAAACAACATAACTCGGTCGACCATGTAGTTTAATATGCGATCCATTTAACCTTTCAAATTACTGAAAATCACTAATTCACTAATCATTATTTACATGTACCAATTAGCAGGAATTATCTATTAAAACTTTTCAAAATTAATGTACATTTCATATTTGAAATCAGATTTCAGAGCGTTATTGATTAACTATATCAATTTTATAATTAACTTAGCTATGAAATTATGGCTATTATTCGTATTTTGTTGCTTTAATTACATTAGAACTACATTCATGTTTTAATTACGGTTATTATAAATTAAATATTGAAACTCATTCTGCTCCAATTTAAGTATTTATTAAAAAAAAATCATTTGAAGATGTCGCAAAATTTGGAAAATGAAAAGAGTTGAAACGTTCGAACAAATTAAACTTTCAAGGATTTTTGAATTCAATTGAATTCACTTTATAATAAGTGCTGTTTGGTAAAATAATTTATGCGTTTTAAATTAAAGGCAAAATTTCAAATTCCACGCTTGAGATTGTTGAGTATTTCTATTGTCCCTTTGTGCTATCGTTTTGTATAAGTAAAAGGTTATGTTGACACTTTGAGAATAACTTTCTATTCGGGAAGTTGTCTCGTATATTTTCTGATCATCTATAGAAATTATTCAGTATGAAAACCAAATCAATAGTAAAACAGCAATCACTGAACGTCATGAATATATTTTTTTAATTAATATTCCAATCAAGTCGTGTTACACAATATAACGACTTAATCCTGTATCGTCCCCTTACTGGTAAAACTGACTACCTGCACATTTTTACAAAATTAAGTTATAATATAATAAAGTTTTTTTGCTACCTATTATTGTATCGAATTAATAACGTTCTATATTCCTGTTCGTTCTAAAAACTGACCCGAATGACCAAGTTAACAAGATCCTAACCCTTTACAGATCGAACGCAGGTGCAGCGGTGACGTTGCGTTTTTCGACATAACGCACGTGCTCGACACGATCGGCGTTGCGTTCCGGCGGCGCGTCGGTGGCACACGGATTAAAGTGATCCTTACCCTGGTTGCTGTGTTCATTATATATGGACCGGCTATGTGTAAGTTGAATGTTTGGCATTTTTTTCTGGTTATAAGAGTAAAAAGAGTAAAAGAAACATAAAGGACTGTTTTTAAGTCTTATCTAATTTACTTATTAAAAGATATGAGGTTCTAAGTATTGCTCAATAACTAACTAGGTTTCCGTCCGAAGTTTGGTCCATTTAGTTAACGATAAACTCGTATTCTTCCCATTCCCATACGAATTCCGGGATAGCACCTATGTCCTTGCTTAAGTCTTAAACTATCTAAATTTGATCGAAATTAGTTTGTGATTTAGGCGTGAAGAAGACACAAACAGACAGAGAGACCGCCAGACAGACTGAGTTTATTTGGCCTTTATAATATTAAACCAATTTGCGATGACCCAGTTTAAATTGCACGAGGTATCATGTTGGACGATATAAATTTGATCCAGACCAGGCGTTTAGTTTTTGAGTTATACTTGAAAGCGGTAGTTTTTTTTTAATAAGTTTATTTTATCTATTAATTAGCTCGTTAGTGGTTATGTGAACAACCCCGTTAAATTTGATTTAATATGTGTATATTAAGACCGTTACAAAAATATTATCTTTTGATAATTTTATTTGTATGGAGAAACATTCAAAATTTCAACTTTCTAGAACTCATTAGGTGGCATTATTTATTTAAAAGATTAGAGGTCAATGACTGAACTTCGAGTTAACGTTTTGAATATTTGTCTAATTACTTGCATTATGTAAATATTAAACTTATTACTAATTTTGTTAATGTATCCAAACAAAATTAAAAAAGCAATCAAGATAATATCTTATTTTTCAAGCCATAATTGAGCTTACTGTGGGACTAGGTCGATTTGTGTAATAATGTCCTATAATATTTACTTATTTATTTATTTTTTATTTTGATAAACTTACAATAATACATTTTTAGCATTTTAATTCATAAGAATCTTTTCAACGACATGTTTTTATTTTCATTAAACTAACAATTTGAACTGCAATAAACGATGTGAAGTCCTACGCTCATTTAAGCGAAGCTTTCGGTTCTTTTAATTTCAAGCGAATGTTTGTTGACAGAACACGTCTCCATTCTTTCTCTATTCTGTTTTTCTTTTCAGCGGAACACGGCGTGTTTTATCTATTCGTCCGGAACCAACTCAACTGGGACATGGTGAAGTACAGTGTTTTCGCCAGCTACTCCATAGTTTTGCATTCTATAGGTATGATATTAAGTACTATAACATTTGAGGATAAAAACGAAACGAGGCGGGATTCGAAACCGCGTCTCTGCCATTCCGGGACGACGCGATCATCTCGCTCACCGGTGATCCCGCTGAATCAATCAATCGAATTTCTACTATAAAAGTATTAAGTCTGTACTATTCCACTAAACTGCTTGATAAAGGACTGTCCAAATTCCTTGCGGAAGCTTTTTCCCGTGTTTTATTTTATGAACTTTAAATTATTTTACTTTCTTGAACCAAACTTATTCTGACTACACTTGTGTTTATGCTTATAATTATAAATGTTTGTTCTTGGATTTTAGTTCTATGACTTATCTTTTCACTCTACATCAAATCGAAGATATATGAGATATTATAGTCTATAGTCTATAATAAGTAGAATTGTTACAAGTAGTTTCAATTGTATCATAGATAGGCACTTGACACTGTCTGAGTGTTACGCTATGGATAAGGAATAAGCTGTAATAAGTATTTTACTTGTGAATGTGTTTATGATTACTTGTTAGCATCGATGTTATTTTGTAATTACTTTTGTCATCACGACAATACATTCTATTAAAAAGTAATATAAAACAACGCTACAATAAATTGGCATAATACAATAATTTGCATTCAAAATGTGGTACCAGCCAAAATCATGTTACAAACGAAAAAAAGTCATATTATTTGTTTGGTTGGGGGGCAAATAGTTCTAAGGAATATATTCTTATGAATCGCCACAGTCAATTTTTACCATTTACACCTACAAAAAATGGCCAATATTTGTATTTAAATTGACTCTACACTTACTCTACATCGTCATTTGTCAATAACCTTACATTTTAAATGCTTCAATACAACAAAATTATTATCACAATTATACTATATTTTATAATTGTTTCAGGTGCAATGTTTTCAATAACAATATTAAGTAAAAAACTACAAATCGACGACTCTCTATTATGTCTAATCGCGATGTCCAGCAAATTTGTGGGCGCCATCTGGACAACGTTCGTGAAAACTGATTTAGAAATGATTTTAAGTGAGTAAAAGATAACATTAAAATAAATCTATTATATTTCAATAAAATATTTAATTAAACATCATAAATTAACTTAATTCATAAAAAAAAAATTAACAAGCATACCGTTACATCACTTACCTACGTACTCATTTGATACGTTGTAATTATTAGACATTTTATTTTATATAGGTACATATATTTTCTTTATATTTACAGTTCCTATTGTTGAGTTCTTCTCATCAGCAATACTGACATCACTGCGATCCATCATATCAAAATTAGTGGAAAAAGATGAAACGGGTAATTATTTTTCTATCATGAAAATTCATCTCGGCAATAGCTTACTGCAAAACAAATTTATTTGTGTTTTAACTCAAACATTTATTTATTATTATTATAATATTTAATTATTATAATATTTAAATATTAACTACCACCGATTCGGAAAGCTGTCTCTACAGAGAAGAGCCGACAAGAAACTCTGTAGTTGCTTTCTTAAATATTATGCTAATTTTAGGTATGTCATCTTACCGTGCGAGCTCAAAATATAACTTACAGAAATTTCTTTTTGTGACAAAAAAAATAGATCATTAACTTTAAAAAGGTAAAGTTTTAATAAACTTTCCTCTATAATTTTCTCCTTCTGTCTAAAACAACTTTAAACAAACAATCGGTTTAGCAATTTAGCCGTCGAAGCGTAAAATATGGAAAGATAAACAGACAAACTTATAGATCTATAAAATGAGTACCTCTGGTTGTTTCACCTACTTTTATAAGCTCATTCAATTATATTAAACAATTCATTTTTAAATTGTTATAATAAGAACAAAATAATGAAGGTATTATAAAAAAATAAATATTTATTTAAGTTCGTTGAAGATTTGTATTATTCTATACGCTCCCAGTAATATTTTCTTTGCTTTTATTTTCAACGTTGTTGAGTCAAATAATATAATATTTTTTAAAGAGGCTTAAGTAGGCCTTGGCCATGATTTGTAATAAATGAAAATTTTGTTGAATTTCTAATGCTCTTAATACAATTAAGACATTTTTGTAGTCGTGAAACTACGAGAACATTTTATTAATTTTTCAATAATTATTTACCACTTGTGCAACATTTTCAATACAGTAGCCTATATATCTATCCATTACCGAACATCAAAATAATAATAAATCGAACCAGCAGTTTTTGACTTCTATCTTTCTTTCAAACTCTACAGTCTACAGCATTATAGTATTAGCATCACTACATAGTATAAAACAAAGTCGCTTTCTCTGTCCCTATGTCCCTATGTATGCTTAAATCTTTATAACTACGCAACGGATTTTGATGCGTTTTTTGAAGTGAAACTTCTTTATTTATTTATTTATTATACTTTATTGCATTGAAAATACATAAATATACATAACAAAGACAATACTACAGAAACAGCAAACGGGGTTGGACAAAAATTTAGTGTAACATTTTTGTACGAGTGACATTTTTGCGTTACGCCGTACTCATGACATTTTTGCGTTACGCCATACTCGTGACATTTTTAAGGTCGTAAAGAAGTTTCACTTCTTACGTGTGTACTCTAGTACACGCATACATTTTTTTTTAAATAAATAGATTGATTCAGGAGGAATGTTTTAGTATATAATTTATTATGTTTTAGACAAAGCGTGTGCCGTGTAGCCGCGGGCGAAAAGCTAGTATATTAGAAAGAAAGAAAAACATTTATTAGTCATTAATTCTTTTCTTACAGCTAAAGTAAATTCCCTATTCTCATTAACGGAGACATTGGCATCCTTGGTCTTCCACCCGCTATACTCCTGGCTATACATGAAGACGCTACAGATTCTGCCTGGAGCTGTGTTCCTGACGAGTGCAGCTTTGATCATACCAGCTACTATGATTCTTATGTGAGTAAACATTTTGAATAGATCTGTGTAGTGTATGAAATTGCTAATCAATACTAATATTATAAAGCTGAAGAGTTTGTTTGTTTGTTTGTTTGAACGCGCTAATCTCAGGAACTACTGGTCCGATTTGAAAAATTCTTTCGGTGTTAGACAGCCCATTTATCGAGGAAGGCTATAGGCTATATATCATCACGCTAAGAACAACAGGAGCGGAGCAATGCGGGTGAAACCGCGGGGAACAGCTTGTATAACAGTAAATTTTCTAATATTATCGACCTTTAAAGCATTTTATAATCATTTATATAAAGTACATACCTATAAAAAACGAGTGTGTGTATCTAGTACACGTGTCAGAAGTGAAACTTCTTTGGCAAGATTCAAAGATACCAAAATCGTTGCCTTAGTTCATAACGTGACGGTATTGCCATGACGCGACCTTGAAATATTACTCTTTGCGCTCAAAGAAGTTTCACTTTTTCGATGTGATTTTTTTAATACAGAAATGTAGATTTCTACAGTAAGGATTAAAGTTCAAATTTCAATAACATTATACTTTCGCAGGTTTTTCTTTATCCAGCATCGAAGAGCCTTGGGTAATTCTAGAAGGAACGCGTTAGAGGCACAAGAAAAGAAAGACGCAGAGGCTGAGAAGGTTCCAGAAAAAATACCGAATATTATTATGCCATTAGAATTAGAAAAGACTAAATTATAATTCTAGTTTTATTTAATTGGTTAAAATTTTTCATATGGCACCATTAATTAATTAAGACTCAATTTAGCATAATTTTAATTAACGCCCTAATTATAATTTTAATAGATAACAAACAATAATGTATTTATTGTTATATCACGAACTAAATATGGTCATAGTATTACAATATTCATATTTTACTAGCCGCTCTTATTCTTAGGAGCTACTAAGTGAAGCAAAAGCTGTGTACATTTTTTTAGGAAAATTGAGCGGACGGAGGCGTATGAACATAGACATACTTTAGTTTGTATAGAGATGATGCAAATCTATCTCATCTTATGCTAATATTATTTGTGTAAAAATAAATTCATAAACAAACATAACACACACTACCATGCATTTGTCACACACACACGCTTAGACCAGCTACACATGTACCTACCTGCCGCAGGGGCGATATTGGTACAATCTCTGTTGGTCGGCGGTCGGAGCAATTTCAGTTGTTCTGTAAATTGCCCCTACTTGCCTATACACATCACAATAATTAAGGGTGCAATTCCAATATTGCCCCTGCTGCAGGTAGATAAGGTCTTAAATATCAAGCTCTTATGTATAAGTTTATGGTTGAATTTCGATCACTGACGACCACAAGTTGAGTTAATAATAATTTAAGCGCACATAAAAATATAGAACTCATTTAAGTCCATATGTTTATAACATATTTTAAACTAAATAATACTTTCATAATATCGAATAAAATCGTTAGTTTGTGAACAATCAATAATTTTTTATTTTTTTACTAGTGTGAGCACGTTTTTTGTACAATAAATAGGTTATTTAAAGTTTTTTATTAAATATATGTATATCATGTTATTGTTATTATAATAATCTGCTATAAGCAGTGAATTTTAGTAGCAATAAATTTTAATTTGTACTATGTATTTGCAAATCATCATTTAATCCTAAAGGTCATTTTTTATTGTTTTGCATCAACATTGTTTGTTATGTTTTATTACCTATCCGATAAGCTTAGTTATAATTTTAGTAAAATTGTATATTATACGCCTCAATATTGATGTTGAAAAATAATCTATTTTATTTCTCTAAGAAAGGTAAAAAATATATGAATTAATGTTTTTAATTTTCTTTTATAATTCTTGCCAATTTGTGTGCGGAACCAAATTTATTATAAAGAAAGACACGGATATCAAAGTTTACTTTTTGTAGTCTCTATACATTTGACTCAAATATTTATTTTTCTTAGAAATCTCTACAAACTGAAAGAATTTTGTGAAAATTGTACATTACAATGTAGATAATATTATCCTTTTTTTCATCCAATTAGTTACCTATAAGTAATCCATACTAATATTATAAATGCGAAAGTAACTCTGTCTGTCTGTCTGTTACTCAATCACGCCTTAACTACTGAACCAATTTGCATGAAATTTGGTATAGAGATATTTTGATACCCGAGAAAGGACATAGGATAGGTTTTATCCCGGAAATCCTACGGAAACGGGTTTTTCTTTGAAAACGCGGGTGAAGCCGCGGGCGGAAAGCTAGTATAATATAAAGCGATTGTTATCATATTATATTAACGAAATTATATGTACATAATAGTGTTTGTAATAAGAGTTTAAATAAAAGCTAAAAAGTCGTTTAATTATTGAGATTTAACCCATTTTAACTCTACTGCGACGGCTTACATATGTAATGCACAGACATACCCTATAAAATACCGTTATTATTTTTACAATTATGAACAATTAAGTACTATGGACAACATACTCATAAACTCGATCTGTTTCTGTGCTTTCAATTGAATCATTGACATTTTATCGTAGAGGAAAATTTCAAACAAATAGTTACTGGTAACTACGGGTAGATACGGGTTACGGTTCAATACGGGTTACGGCTCAATTCGAAATCCCTAATCCTTATAAAATTTTATTTCGTCTTATTCCATCAAGAATTAAAAAAGTTATAACTAAAGTAAGTAATACGAACACCTTATTTCCTTCCTCCTGAGTGATCTATATTCTATCATCATTATTCAAGGAATGTCACTATCGTCTAATTTCTAGTGTGGGAAAGTGATGGCACTAGAAGACCTATATAGCGCTTTTATTTTTACTTAATAATACTGCTTTAAGACGTTACGAGGGTAGATATCCACAGAACGAGCAGTCTCGCAAAGCAATTGTTGCTTGAAGCAGCTTGGTCAGTATGGACGTGGCTCGGCCGAGGAAAACGCATGTGCCAAAACCGAGTTGCTTCACGAAAACCAAATTGCTTCACGAGCCTGCTCGTGGGGACCCGTCTATTAACTTATCTTCAAACAACTCGTATGCACCCTGTATGCGCGGTGCACTATAAATCACTGTGTTAGCGTATCTTCAGTGGATTGGCTAAGAAGAGAACCTCTTCTCTGAATTTTATTTGGATAGGGTATCAAATCATACTTGTCAAGAAATGAGAACATCACCTTAGTGAAAATCTCAATGGGATCGTCGATCGGATTAAATTTATTTTATCAAGTAGAGAATCTTCATCTATATCATTAATGTGATGTTTTTACTAGCTGTGCCCGCGGTTTTACCCGCGTTGCTCCGCTCCTATAGATCTTAGCGTGAATATAGCTTATATAGCCTTCCTCGATAAATGGTCTATTTAACACCGAAATAATGTTTAAAATCGGACCATTAGTTCCTGCGATTAGCGCGTTAAACAAACACACTAATATTAGTATAGATTGACCGACGTTCTTCAAAACAAAATAAATTTTTAACTTCTGCTATCAAAGGAAAAGACCAAAACTGCATCAGAATTTAAAGTCTTCAAGTATCAAATAGTAATATAATATCAAGGAAATTATCTGCAAATTCCGTATATATAAATCTCGTGTCACAATGTTTGTCCTCAATGGACTCCTAAACCACTTGACCGATTATAATAAAATTCACACATCATGTGCAGTTCGATCCAACTTGAGAGATAGGATAGTTTAAACATGTAGGTACCACCGGCGAAGCCGGACCGCTAGTAGTCCATAAAAATAATCGATTTATTCATGTAAAATATTTTCCGCTACTTGATAACGAAATGTCAATACTTGATTATTTTCATTGTAAATAATTCAACACGTCTGATATCAAATATAATATAATTATACTTAATCGTATCATGTTCAGATAAATATTATAATATCTAGTACTAGCTTTCCGCCCGCGGCTTCGCCCACTTTGTCTAAAACCTAATAAATTATATACTAAAACCTTCCTCTTGAATCAATCTATCTATTACAAAAACCGCATCTAAATCCGTTGCGTAGTTTTAAAGATTTAAGCATACATAGGGACATAGGGACAGAAAAAGCGACTTTATTTTATACTATGTAGTGATAGTATTATAGATAAATCAACAGCAAAGCCACTTTAAGACAGAATATCTAACGTAATATCATTGTTTTTCTCCGATATTAAATTTGCGATTATTTGCTCGGTTATTGTAGAAGATCCGAACCTTAGTCGATCTTCACCGGCGTGATAATAGAATGAGACCAATTTTATAATAAAATTAATTATTGAAAAATGTATTAAAATGGGTTTGCTGGAAAAATCCTGGAAAGGATATTTTAATTTGATTTTTTTTATTTTGCAGAATTTCGACTTAGGTTCGGGTCTTAGATTATGTGAACAATTGATTTTCGGAAAGAACATTTTTTACTACAAAGTATTAATCACTTTAAAATGTATAAATTGATTTTATTAATTATACCTACGTGTGTCATTATAATCGCGGAAATTTGGATGAGTTTATTATTTCCTGCTTAACCATGACAAAATCCTATCCTACTAATATAATAAATAGAAAGTTTATGAGTATGTATGTTTGTTACTCTTTCACGCAAATACTACTGAATCGATTACAATGAATTTAGTACACATATTGAGGGTAACTTGGATTAACACATTGTATAGGTTTTATCCCGGAAATCCCACGGAAAAGGGATTTATGCGGGTTTTTCTTTGAAAACGCGAGCAAAACTGCGGGTGAAAACCTAATAATATAATACATTTTTTAATTTTTGAAATACATACTTTCTATACCTACACGACAGATTTATTTTTCTATAGATTCGATATAATTCTAAACGAAGTACTTAAATAATGAATTATAATGCTTGTCTTTTTTTAGTCCTATATTTAACTTTTTAGTGTTCATCTTTCTTCTAGATCACATAATATTATGCAAAATATTAATAGTACAAATAAATAAGGAAATGAACTTTAATTCATTCTATAGATAATTAATTTCTGTGAAGTTATCTAATGGCTGATTTTTCAATCCTTGGTTAAAAGTTATTCGTTGAATAACGTATTAAACTACCATTTCAAAAATGTATTCTAATTACCTGTGTTTGACAGTTTACAGGTGATATTTTAATATTATCGTGTAATACTTTATTGGATGGATAAGTTTTAAGCAAGGATTGAAAAATCAACCCTAATACAATAAAAACAACAAGATAAATATTCTATAATTAAACCGACTTTAATATTTCTGTCATTTGAAAGCGCGTAAAAAACCCGTAGCAGCCGATGTACCGCTATTTGTGACAAAATTCTTCTGAATGCATTTGTATATTTATTTATTTAAGACCTCTGTCTCAAAAACTACTGAGCTTATTTTGATAATACCTGCACAACTACTCCTTGGGAGCATAACAAATACAAGATACTATTTCAGACCAATAAACGTTTTTGAGTTATATGTTAAACAAACATTCATACAATTAATTAGTAAATATACATACACGTGTGATACATAGCATACCTGTGAAATATCTGTTATAGACTATCATATGCAAAAACTTTTCAACTGTAACAACATAACATACGTACAGAACAAATTGATAACTTCCGTTTTAGTCGTTAAAAATATACATAAATAAACTTCAATTGTTTAAAAAAATTCTGAAACATTCTGAGAATTACTTTACAAACATCATATTCGTCGAATGAAATAATTTCCAGCGAATACCTTGCATTGATTCTTGTAAAAGCTTTTGTATTTTTTGTTCATCTTTATTTGTGACTGCTGAACAGGAACTATTCGGAGTTACAAAGATACTTTACAATATTTTTGACATGCATAAAAAAACATTGACTTATTTAAAAAAAATACATTTGATACAGGTACTTTGAATTTACCTACAAATATTCATTATTATTATAAAGCATATTTAATATCAAAGTTAATGAAATGTAGTAGGTACATACCTACAATGACTAACCATTATTCTCTTAAATTTTAATTAGAAAGGAAAAGCTAATTATTTTAAGTTTACTTAAATCTTCTAATTCTATTTAAATATAAAAATGGCGCCGTCACTAATTTGGCCTCTATAGAGGGATTATTAAAATTGTTATAAGTAATTAATACTTACGATATAATATTACAACGTGCTTAAATTATGCTAATTCAGAAATATAAAATCAAGCAATAGCTAGAAAAGATGTGACTCAATTTTTCAATTAGATAGTCATAGAAAAATACTATATTATACAAATATTTTATATTATATCGTTAATTTCATACTAAATACAATTCATGGTTGCAGGTGATAGTTGATAAAAATTGATAAAAACATTCAATAATAATATAAAAGCAATCTGTAGACAAAACTTCGTGACCTCTTAATTGTTAACACCTTAGGAAATTGTATATTTATAATTGATTAAAGTATCGCTTATCACAGATAACAGTGTATGGCAATAATTCGCTTCATTTATTAAAGAAATCTTGTAGTGTAACAACAAATAATCAATTATCTAACTGCTTAAATAAAATATATTTTTGAATCTCAGTGTTGGTATCGAGTGAATTACAACTAAGGAACAATGACTGATTCGAATGAATTTCGAGATGGAGCAGAAGAAAACACAGAAACAGATCCGCTAAGAAGTGATGCAGAAAATCCTGTTAGTCAAAAAAAGAAGACTATTAAGGAAAACTGTGTAAATGCTCTAAGAAATATAACCGTGGAACCGTCAATGTTCCTTTTTGTTATTGCTACTATCCTGACCATTTTGACATCACAAAATCTTAGTTTAGAAAAAGCGTGTCGTGTAAATCTAAATTACACAACTGAAATATGCGATTCCCTAAAATCTCAGACAATCGGAGCACAGAATAATTATGAAAAGGAAGTGCAGAAACTGGTGACTGTGGCAATAGCCTGGAAGACGTATATAACAGCGAGCTTACCTTGCGTCCTGGCAATGTTTATTGGATCGTGGTCAGACAAAACTGGTTATAGGAAAATGTTTATAACAATTCCTGTGTTTGGCCAATTTCTGCTTTGCATCAATGGCATTATTCAAACGTTTTATTTGAAGCAAACAAATCTGGAAACGTTGACGGCTGTTGAGGCGGTATTAGAAGGGCTCACTGGTTCGTGGTGTGTTAGTGTGTTAACTATGTTTTCATTCATAAGTTCAATTACTAACAAGGATAACAGGACATATCGTTTGGGCATCGTAAGCTTTAGTATGACAGTAGGATTTCCCATTGGAATGGGAGTTAGTGGAATCTTGCTAAAAACTCTTGGCTACTATGGATGCTATGGTTTGGCGGGGAGTATCAATTTTATAAACTTCTTATACAATGCGTTCATATTGAAAGATCCTGAAAGAAGACCAGAACAAAAATTGGTGAGTTGTGCAGTTAAAACTTTTTTAATGTTGAACTTGCAAATTCTGTGAAACAGTAACTTTTCAGGAAGTTCAACTGAACACAATAAAACCCTTATGCTAATCCAAATTTCATACAAATCTTATAAGCTCATTTGCATTAAAAGCGTTATTCATCAATCCTTACAAATTTAAAGTAGAGTAGGATATAATTCGTTAATACTAATCTAATATATTAAAAATTAACGATAGGCTTCGAAAACTATCTTATCTTTTTATACTATTTATCTTAAAATTGGATAACTTATATAAAACCTTAATCTCTTCCTAGTCATTATTACTGGCATAAAAAGTTAGTAACCTTTAATCTCAATGATACTCTGCAACGCATTAAAAGTAACGCATATTTGATAACCCAGCATATCAATCAACAATATGACTTAATTTATACAACTTAAAGCTCATAATTTCACCCATTATTTTAATTTTATAACATTTGGGGTTCAGGGGCCGTATTTCCAGACAGATTACGCCGTGAATTAAACTGCCTAACAAATTCATATTATGATCGCAATAACCAGCCATGGTAAATTATATGAATTTGTCAGTCAGTTGACGGCGTTAACTGACTAGGAATAAGAGATTATAATACGGCCCCTGTTTTTCTATGGCCCAAAAATAGAAATACTCTAAAATCAGCGGCATTTTATAACATTAACAACATAATAATTATTATAATCTGATTCAACACTCATCAATAGATCGACCGATTAGATTATAGTCACCTAATTCTTCCATTGTTTTCAGCACGATAAACAAGGATTTTGCCACTTATTCAGGCTATTTTTTGACCTGTCAAATATAAAGAAAACCTTCCAAGTGGTGTTTCGAAAAGGCTCAAATAATCGTCGAGTACGGCTAGGTTTCCTCATGCTTGTAGTCAGCATTTTGTTTGGACCAATGTATGGTTAGTAACAGAATCTATTAATCGAAACCTCGTTTCATAAGAGATAAGCCAATAAAAAGTTCCATTGATAGCAGAAGAAAATAGATATGTAATAATATTGCTGAATAGTTTGTTTTAACGCGCTAATCTCAGGAACTACAGATTGGTTTACAAAATTATTAAACTGTTAGATATGCATGATCCCTGAGTGCTATAGAATATATGATTGTGTACTATGAGCGAAGCCGGGTCGGACTGCTAGTACAATAGCTTTTTTTTATCCAATATTAACTTCTTTATAAAATTACATATAACAAAACAATAATAAGAGTTTAATGAAATCTGATAGCCTGTCTGTTTCCTCAACGATCGAACGATTTTGGCTGATTAAATAAGGACATATATCTGTTATATGCAGATAATAATTTAATCTGCTTTTGTTGACAACATAATGACAGATAACCGTTATAAGTATAATAAATAATTGAACTATTGTATGCAGTCTGTGTAAGTTTAGTTAAAATCTCTTTGACACTAGCAAATATCTTCTTGCCATCAAGAATTAGAGAAATAGAATCTCTTTATTTGATAGAGCCACTGACAAAGAGAAGCAGTCTATTCCTATAAAAAAGCATTACTCCTAATGCAAATATTTATATTAGAAACCACTGCTTATGACCACCTTGTTAGCAGTGTAGAAATTGTGGTAGAAACGCATAACAACGCCAATAAAATACCATTCTCTCATTCCCGTACATATTGTGTGTTGTCTCTCCTCCTCTTATAATTGGCTTAATCCTGGCCATTTAGAATTACACGTGCTCACATAATAACAAGAAACATTTTACATTACGTAATAAGCGACTAATTCCATAATAAATAACTTATCTGTCTTTTCTTGCCACTTTGATGTGAATTAAATAGAGACATGTCTAATTAGAGAATTGTTTAATTAACACCGTAATAAGATTTGTTATTAAGTCGCTTTATATGGAGTACTTCATTTTATCTTTTTACCTTGATGAAGGGAAATAATTATTTTCATAAGACAATAACAAGCTTGAAACCTTTACCTTCATATTATTAAAAGGAATTACTGTCCAATTTTTACTATAATTTCACCAGATTTCGCAACTACATTACTGATTTGAAATCGGCTTTTTATCTCATATCAACACAAAGCCGGCCTATTTAACCATGTTTGAGAGATTGTTAATTAATTAATTGTTTGATTATTAAATATAATTTCAGGTGAAATATCAATTTTGTACATATCAACAAGATACAGATTCAATTGGAATGAAGTCATGTTTAGCATTTTCCAAGCTTACAACTTTATCGCTCATACGATTGGTACGTATATAATAACAGTAATTTATTTTTACAATATTATTTCATGTGTAATTGATATTAATTTTATACATCTAAATGTGGGTACTACGCCTACTTGTTTCATTCAATTTTTCTCCCGAAAAAACTAGGTACTTACTAATCTTGTAATCCAAAAAGGAAAATTGGTAGCATTATTCTATACATTGTTTTTAAATTACCTACATAATAACTCTCTTGTGAGCGTGGTGATAATATAATATGATAACTGTGTTCGTATAATTCTTCATTGTTATAAAAGCCATACAAAAACAATATAGTCAAATGTAATAATAAGTAAAAATTAAATTCAAAAATATTGAAGCTTACCGTTCTTTGTTATTCCTTGAAATATTGAAATATTTTTGTTTTCGCATTCTCAAAATAATCTTCTTATTTTCAGGGACACTGTTCTCAATCGTTGTGTTCAGTAAATATTTACAATGGCACGACTCGGTATTGGGAATAATATCTACCCTTAGTAAAATTGCTGCTTCATTTATTTATTGCTTTGCGCCAAATGAAAGGATATTTTTTATCGGTGAGTTGCTAGCAAAAAAAAATAAATTATCTGTCAATTGTTTGTCAATGTGCCAATTTGGCGGAAAACAATCACCAATGGGAAGAGCGTCCGTCAATATTTTTTTTTCAAGATGGCGGCATTAAAATTAAGGATTTTTAACTTGTATGGTATTATTTTTATATTATTTTATAGGGTACCTAATCAAAATTATTTATCACATAATTAATAATTATTTTGTATTCTTACTTTTTCGTAACAAAAATTATTCGCAGCGCATTGAAATTGTTGATATCATAGTATATAATCTAAGTAGTTATAGAAACTTATTTCTCATCTCATCTCAAACGGTAAACATTAAAAATGAACAGGTATAGTACACTTACGATTCATACATTACCAAATTACTACTCGTACCACTCTCTTGATAAAACTGCTATAAAATTCTACATTAACATTTCTAACTCCTAACCATTCGAATATGAAAGACTGCAGTCACATAAAGCAAACAGCGTTTTATTTGACAAGAGAATTTTCTCAGAACCGAGATCACTACAATTTAACTATCTTATTTAAATAAAGTGAACTAGTGGAAAACTTGGAAAGTCCCTCGTGTTGCAAAACATTATTGCATACAATAAAACTGCTTTATTTTTAGCATAGTTGAAACATTTAATGACCCTTTTATAGGTAAATATATGGGACCGAATCCTACCACTGAAAAACTATTATCTAATGTTTATGTTATTTTATAGTTAACTAGTTGTTATTTTTAGTTTATAGTTACTCAATTTTGGTAATTTTAGACTATATTTAGAAAACTGGATTAAAACTGGATCTATGGCACTTACTATAGTGGCTACTAAGAAATATCAATAAAAGTATGACAATAATATATTACACAAATAAATGTTATGTAATATGCGTTTATTACGATATAGATAGATTAAGTCGGTATGCTATAATCGTAATCTACATGATATTAGTTTTATGTACAAAGCTGTATCATATAAGGAATGGACTTAATTCGTTGGGATTAGGAAATGACAATATTTTGATAAAAGATGATTGTCATAATTGTAAATTTAAAACACACCTTCCGCTTTATACCATCATCACTTTTATATTTATCTTAATCAAGTTAATATTTTTAAGTAAAACAATTATCTAAACTTGTATAAAAGATGCAAATATTTTAAATTTTTACGCGCCCAAAGAAGTTTCACTTCAAACAACAGAAAGTATGGACTTTAGTTTTCATTATGTTATTAATCACAAAATAAGACTTTTTCATTCATTGTCCATTACTTGTACCGATTATTATGACATTTAGAGAAGAGGTTAATTTTTAATAACTTTATGTTTATGATTTCAGCTCCCATAGCAGACATTCTCAATGGAACAGCTTTGTTAGCGTTGCGGTCTATTGTCTCTAAATTAGTGGAACAAGATGAATTTGGTAAGTGAACAGTAAAATAAACATTGCAGGTACATACTTACTTAGGTTCATAACCTTAAATTTATTTTCAATAAATCTATGTTAAACAAATTGAATTAAAACATAATTGCTTTACAAAGAGCAATATACAATTTTAAATCCAAACAAATCAATATTTGCCCAAATAATAATTATAACTGTTAATTAAATGACGGATCAAAGAAAATTCTGATTTGCGATACAAATCGGCTGGCTTGATTGAAATCCTGAATAATCAAATTTCCATCGAAATATTGTTTTCGCAAAGTTCTTAGAGGGATTGATTTTAATAATTGACTTTGAATTAAATATTATATTCAAGCATTTCCTGGATGGCGAAATGGGGATTTAATTTCAGTTAGTGAATATTTTATGACATTTATCTTATGGTCATTTCGAAATTGGTGTTTATACCTATAAATTAATGTTAATACCGATTTGATAATCTGATTTTGTGTGGAACCATAACAAACATTTCAAATTCATATATGTTTTTTATATAAAAATCAATTCTAAACCAAAACCACACATTTCTTTAAAAGATTATCGTCCTATAAATTCAACAAGTAATAAAATATATATATTGCAAATCTTACTTCCAGATTTTTGTGTCAGTATTCATATGAAAACTTGCATCTAATATCTGCAATTTTCTCTTCTTATTTAAGCCAGCGTGAAAATTAATAAGAAATAAACCGAAGTGTAGCTTGTGGTTGTGGAATATAACGTTTAACTTGTTTTAACCTAAACTGCTAAAACTGCGTCACAATTTTCAATTTTCTCCTAAATTTGTTTCGGTGTTTTGGCAGATAAATTGAAAATAAATTTTAGATTTTTAATCCTTAGGTCCATGGTAACGCAAGGTGGCGATTACAAAAAAGTCATCTTCGTTTTCATATCAAACCTGTAAACTGTATTTTAGTACATTTAAATCGACCTTGAAAGAATTATGTTTTTTACTCAATTATAATAGCTTCACATATATATTTGAATTCAACAGGCTTCTTGAGAGTCGAATTTGACCCACGGTAAATGGACAAATTAAATTCTAACTTTATACGTTTATGATATATCGTAGACAACTCAATAATTTCATGTATTTATCTGATTAAAACGTGTTTCTTAGTTTGATTTTTTTATGTACTTATTACTAACTATCCGCCCCAGGCTTCGCCGACAAAGAAAAAATGCTAAAAATTTTGTCCTTTCTCGGTTGTGAATAAAAAAACAGTTCTTTGTTTGAAGCGTGAATAAGATGACAGAGTCAATTACAATAATATTAGTAATATAATTATAATATTAGTAAGAATTTAATTATTTTTGCAGGTAGAGTGAACTCAATATTTGCGTTAACTGAGAACCTTATGCCATTGATATACGTGCCATTATACACGAAGGTATACACAGCCACCATGGAGGTCCTTCCCGGTGCGGTTTTCTTGTTGGGATCGGCCATGACACTGCCAGCTGTTATGGTGTTTATGTGAGTATTTATTAAATAACGATGTGAATTATTGTGGGTTGTGATTATTAGAATGTTGTTGCAAAATTCTATTCCAAATGACGGGCGTGATCTTTTACTTTTTTATTAATTAACTAGCTTCCGCCCACGACTTTGTACGTGCATCCCCGTTTTTCCCCGTTCCCGCAAGAATTTCGGTAAATCCTTTCTTAGCGGATGCCTACGTCCTAACATCTATCTGCATGCCAAATTTCAGCCCGATACGTCCAGTGGTTTGGGCTGTGCGTTGATAGATCACTATATCAGTCACCTTTGAGTTTTATATACCTACTAGCGACCCGCCCCGGCTTCGCACGGGTGCAATGCTGATACTAAATACACTACAGAAAAATTGTGAACGTTGTATTGTATATAGGTATAAAAATATAGCGGCCCGCTCCGGCCTCCGGCATCGCACGGGTATAAAATACATAGCCGGGCGGCCGCAAACGCTACGTCCTGCAATTTTTAAATCTGTAATATCTTCGAAAATATTCACTTAAATCATACGGTGTAAAGGGCCATATAGATCTATATTAAATGAACAATGTATCCATGGTATTTAATTGGTTAAGGATTAATGCTGTATTGGTTAAAATCGCTTCGAAAATTAGCCATTATTTGTCGTAAAAAGTAAATGACAAAAAAAAGTTATTGTGGGTTATCCATAAGAGATAGACATATACCATCGCGGACTTTTCTGTAGACCTTTTCAATGTGTATAATACTTAGTACATTATTTTGATAAAACTCGTAGGGTTCAGCCTGCGTTTGCAATGTAAGCGGAATAAATGTAATTTTTTACGACATCACATTAGAAACCTCAAAAATAACAGTACTTCTCAACTACTTAATGGATCTTATTATACATATAAACCTTCCTCTTGAATCACTCTATCTATTAAAAAAAACCGCATCAAAATCCGTTGCGTAGTTTCAAAGATTTAAGCGTACAAAGGGACATAGGGACATAGGGACAGGGAAAGCGACTTTGTTTTATACTATGTAGTGATGATACATATATAGATTATTCAAATAGATACCGATGCCCTATGCCCATATTATATAGTATATTTTTTTTAGAAAGTAAATTATTTGTAAGGTCTGGCGGCACTGGGCTCTTAAACCATTATACTTATAAGGATTTATTTTAGTCTCAACCTACCTTGCTCACTGCAAGCTCTATCTCACTACACCTAAACGATAATTATTCTTCTTTACTTTTCAGATGGCTCTTCATCGAACACAGACGAAATTTAAAGAAAGGAAAAAATATAGATGCTGATACCTCTGTTAATTCTAATTAAAAACTTCAAGTAATTTCGTTGCCCACCGACAGTGAAAGTAAAAAAATATATGATACAATTTTGTATCTATATAATAACTCTATAATATTTTATGTAATACTTTGCTTAGTACTAAATTAATGTTATCTTATAATCTTAATAATAGACTAATTATCTTTGTTGTTTATATTATTCTATCGGACCGGTATTCCCCAATTATTTAGGAGTTTATCATTGTTTGATGTAATTAAATATTTTACTCGGGTATACCTTTTTATTACGGCTTTGTATTATTTAGGTGAAAATCATTACGAAGTTTTGCAATATAATAACAATGAGGGATACGATTTGCCTTCATTTAATATCAATAAGTATACAAACTTTAGTTGTAACCAAATGTAATTAATTAGACGAGGTAATTAATGTACATAATATTATAAGTCTGAAGTAAATGCCCTTTTTTAATTAAATAATTGTTACTCAATATTTATTAAAATGTTGCAAAAGATAACTATTTTTATTTAAGTTTCCTAAATTTGTCTATTTACAGTTATAACAATAAACTTTTATAAACTTAACACACATGGAGTGAAGTGTATTTATCACAGAGGGTAATTCCAGGCGTAAAGTTGGTTTAACACCAACCTTGACGTTAGTTATGATGCTTTTTTATCACGTGCTGAAAATCTCTTCGTCAATATAGAGAACGCAATAATTGTAATCGAAAAGTAAACAAAGTTTTTTAAATAACTTAATTATTTAGCTTCATTATTGTCATTCGTCGTTTAACTCATACACCACGCGGTATAAGATTTGAACTTGTGAAAATATTACGAATTCTTAAAATACGTTAATTTTAATCACTTCAAAATGGACAAATCTGAAGTTGTTATTCCGAAAGATAACAAAGGCGAAGATGATGAAAATAAGGAAAGTATAAATGAAAGTGATCCATTAAAGCCGGATAATAAAAACGTTAAAGAAAAAGTTAAAGAAAAAGATGAGACGTTACTATCGAGACTCAAACGTATAAAACAAAACATAACTGTGGAACCAATCATGATGTGCTACCTAATGCCCAGCGTGTTGGCGTCTCTGGCTTCGCAAAATTTGAATCTTGAAAAAGCTTGTCTTGTCAACTTAAATTACTCTTCTGAAGTCTGTGAAGCTCTTAAAGTGAGGGATATAGGAAACTATACTGAACAAGAGAATAATGTGCAATTGCTAACAGCGTATATACAATCTTGGAGTACAATAATAACGACCGCGTTCCCCGTTCTTATAATTATGTTTGTTGGCGCTTGGAGTGATAAAACTGGAAGACGAAAAGCTTGCATCCTTTTACCTATCGTAGGTGACTTGCTATCTTGTATTAGTTTAATGATAAATACTTATTTCTTCTATGAATTACCAGCAGAAGTGACGGCGTTTACAGAATCTGTGTTTTCTTCTTTCACGGGGGGTTGGTATACAAACTATATAGGCATATTCAGTTATATCAGTGATATTACGACAGTTGAAGATCGGACTTATAGACTAGGTATTGTGAATTTATGCATGTCTCTTGGCTATCCCATTGGAAGTGCTTTTAGTGGAATCTTGCTCAAATGGGTTGGATATTATGGAGCATTTTCCATATCAATTTCCCTTTATACGTTCAGCCTTATATATGGATTCCTCTCTCTGAAGGATACTAAACTGAAAACTGTTGAAAATGTAAGTATTGTCTTTAAGTATCGTTATAACTTTATAAGTATACAGGGTGAAAGGTAAGACGTTTGACGAATTTAGACAGGAGCTTCTACTCATGAAACTGAACAACTTTTGTTCTACAACTTTGCTGAATTCGTAAAAAAAATGGACTTTGTAAGGAAACTTCGCTAATCAGCTGACCGATTTCCATACAAAGTCCAAATTTTTTTCTACGAATTCAGCAAAGTTGTAGAACAAAAGTAGTTCAGTTTCATGAGTAGGTGAGTAGAACCTCCTGTCTAAATTCGTCAAACGTCTTACCTTTCACCTGGTATAAGAGTGTAGATTTTTATAATCAAAATAAATTCATTTACAGAAGCGTGGCGGATGTTTTGCATTCTTTCGTGAATTCTTTGATTTTACATTAGTAAAAGACACATTTAAAGTTGCGTTCCGAAAGGGTCCAGGAAATAGAAGGGTGCGTGTGTGTCTTATTCTTTTGGCAGTTTTCGTTATATTTGGACCAACGCAAGGTAATTCATGTGATTGTTTTTGTTTATTTTTATTTGTTTTAAAACAAAATATTATTATTCTTTCGTTTTTTTAAACTACATACGTTGATTATTAAAAAAAGGCAATTAAAAACATCATTATCAGATGTATATAATTATTTTCTTCGTTTTCTTCGAAAATATTTACTGCTAATCCTATGTACTCACTTCTTAATGAATCTCGTGCCAATAAAAATGTTTTTGTTTCTAAAGAATTGTTTATTTCAGGGGAATCCGCTGTTATGTACCTTTTTGCTAGATACCAACTTAATTGGGACGAAGTGAAGTTTAGCATATGGTCCACTTATTGTATTGTAACCAATTTAATTGGTAAGTCATTGTTTATATTGATATTATGGTTCATTACAACAAGGTATACAGTAAGATAGTAAGAAGCAAGTTATTGATTTTGTTCAGTATGTCGTGTTATTATTTATTAGTTTAGGTAGTTATTTGGTCTATTTCAATGAAAATCAAATCATAAATATCGACTTATTCCTCAATATGCTTTAAAACATCTCATACACGAATAGCTATTTTCCTAATTATTATCAAACAAATGAAACAATTTAACAATACCTCCCATATTGATAATATTGTTCAGGTATTCAAGCTCTACATACAAAAATAAAATCCACAAGATTGTCACATTTTAAGAAAATAACGTATAAAATCCTAGCATTTCTTTATCCAAAAACTTGATTTGTTATCATAACAACAGGCCTAGTGGAATTTCATTAATTTCATGAATCGTGAAAATATGTTTAAAATTATTAAAAGCGATCAAAATAATCTATCTGGAAGATTACTGAAATTATTGAGGTTACGAAATAAATCTCATGTAATATTGTAACTACTACCAAAAAAACCTTCATACTACCTAATAGTTACATATTTGTGTTAGAGGCGTGTAACTTAAGCTTATATATAATTCACTTTTACATTTCTCCTTCGAAGACCTAAAAAAACTGTTTAAATAATGCCCCCTAAATAATCTTTACCAGGCACATATTCTAAAATAATTTTAATTTCAGGTACAACATTTTCCATTTCCCTATTTAGCAGCTATTTAAAATTAGACGACACGATATTGGGAATAATATCATGCACCAGTAAGATCGTCGCATCTTTCGCGTACGGCTTTGCGAGGAACGATCTAGAAATTTATTTAGGTGAGTAACTTGATCAGAATATCTAGTTTAAAACGTTATTTGGTCAGTGATCCTAGGATCACAGACTAAATCTAACAGAGAATAAATCTAAACAACCAGTTGTGTTTATTCTCTGTTAGAATCAATATCACTGGACTATCCAAGATATCCACATTAAATTTCCCTTTGAGTTTTTCTTAAAATTTTTAAAACTGTGAAGAGTTCTATTGAAGTTGGAAGTTGTTACATAAATATCCTGTAGGTATTAGTTTTTAGCCATCTGTTATATATATTTATACTAGAAACATACCGTATGATAAAAATCCCTATGACGAACGAGACTAATATAACAATTTCAGTTTTATATTTTTAAACAATGTCACGTCCTAATTAGTTAGAGAATCGAATGAAGATATTGGTAAGAGATTTGGATACCCAAATAACAATCCGAAACTATATAATATATAATATTGTCATTAATGAATGTAATCATTAAATTAAATTTAGCATCCGTATCAAATCCATCGTGGTGTATTTCTAAATTGAATTACTGTGTATTTATTTGATTAAGATTATCGATAGTATCTAATTCGCGTATCGAATTATCGATTGGGTATTGAAAACATCTATATTAGTATTCAAACTCATATGGTTATATTATATATACCAAAATATATATAGTCTTGAAGTATTGAGGTCACCTTATATTCGAAAAAAGATTTGTTTCAATTGTGCTTATATTTTTTCATCAAAATAATAATATAGAAACGCCAAATGTATTGCTAAGCATAAGACTAGAGAACAGTTCCAACAATTCCGCAATTTTACGATTTTGCTAAGGCATAAGGAAGCTTCTGATGGAAAGAAAACACAAGAAAAGGGGCAATAGGGCAGAACAACGTCTGCTGCGGCAGCTAATATCTATAATTAATATTATAAAGCTAAAGAGTTTGTTTGTTTGAACGCGCTAATCCCAGGAACTACTGGTCCGGTTTGAAAAATTATTTCTGTGTTAGAAAGCCTATTTATCGAGGAAGGCTATATACCATCACGCTAAGACCAATAGAAGTGAAAGAAAATTAATGGGTTAAACAACTTCACTCAGCACAACTTATCATAACAGAAGTACAATAACGTCTATTCAATATAGTTACGAAGTGTTTGTATCAAGTTTAGATTTAAGCAAGCATTACATTTAACTTAGAATTATAGTACACTTGTGCATTGCTTTAAGCTAAGTCAGAGGAGGTCATTAAGACACTCCAATTAGTGCTTAGTAATTAGCCCCATAAGACATTGCGCTACATCTTGGATTGGTTTATTCAAGTCATCATATAATTAAAATCTTTCTAGATTAACCATATTATATAGTATATTTTTAAAGTGAAACTTTTATTACATCGTCTCAAACTTTTTGGTCTGTCACGCGACATGCGCTACACAAAGCAGTGTTCGGAACCGTTCGAACAGTTTCACTTTTACCGTGGTTTCATAAAACCACACAACATTTTTTTTATGAAAGCTTTCTAAAGCAACTGTATGATAAAAATGATTCATCAAATGTGTTGCTAAGCGTAAAACTCCTGAACGGCTCGACCAATTCGGTCATTTTTTGTGTTTTTGTTGGGCCACCAGAAAGGTTGTTATGGAAGGAAAATACGAAAAAGAGGTAATAAGGCGGAACAGTTTCTACCGGGAGAGATAGTGTCCTAAAAAAACATATACATCATAATGTAATTATCACGAGACTAAACAAGATAAAGAAAATCTTTTTCTAAATATAACACGATGATAAATCTTTATCCATTCTCAAATATTTTTAAACTTAATAACATTCAAGTCAGAACAGCGTGATACTTACTTTTGCAATCCGCGGCTTATATTAAATGTTTACAAATCATTTATGTTGTTTTATATATATTATTCCTATTATTATACATTTATTTATTGCAAATTGTTTTGTATGTTTTAGCTTATTTTATAATCCGTAGAACAAGACAATGATTTACCTGATAAAAGTCAAGTAGCAAATCCAATAGACGTTTTTTATTAAAACGCAATAATATGATTCCTATTGAATCATTTTATTACTTACTAGCAGTCCGCCCCGGCTTCGCCCGTGGTACATATTTACGTTTTCTCTACGTAATGCGTAAGAACCATCCTAGTACTTCAAGGAATATAATAAAAAAGAATTAACGAAATCGGTTCAGCCGTTCTCAAGTTATGCGCTTACCAACACATTTTGGGATTCATTTTTACATTATAAAGATAACATTCCTTTAATATATGTGTGACTCCTATTAATTATTTACTGGTAGCTACTCAGGTAATTGAACTGTTTATAAAAAGGTTTGTTTCTTTGTATTTGATTAGATTGCCTATCAGCTAATGGCCTAAGCTGCACTAAGACACTATTTACGTTGAACAAACACTTACTTTGTACTCGTTTTAAAAGACGAACTAGATTGGTTCATTAGACATATTAGTAATTGCTTAAGAGAATTAAATAATAGGTAGTATTAAAAACTTGCTATTGGCTTTTATGTGAAGATAGTTATCATATTATCTTGACGAAATGGTATCTGTTACGAGAAAATGCTGCGAAAACTGGCATAACCAAAACTTATAATTCCTGATAATTTACCAAGATTCTGTCACTGATTAAAGATATCGACAAACAGTAATTAAATATAATATATAGATATAAAGCAATATCTCATCTAATTAGTAAAAGTTTAGGGATATTATATAGAGTATAATTTATTCAATTATTGTTTTTTTTTTACAGCGCCGCTATTAGAATTGTTGAATGGCACTTCATTTATAGCGTTGCGCTCGATTGCATCAAAACTGGTCAGTGAAGAAGAGGTTGGTGAGTAATTGATAATCTCTATAGCTTTTGTCTGATCACAATATATTGGTTCTGGATTCGATATACAGATAAATAGATTTAAATTCCACCAAGTATTCTAATTTAAATCTTACCGGTAAGATAAGTTTTGTAAACTATAATAAATACTACAGACTTATCATTTTCTCATCCCCATATAAAAACGGAATATATAAATTTCACATATCATTCAATTCACTATACTTTGGAAAACACAATCACTTGTACATAGAAACTTTTCGTTCTTTCTGAACCGAAACTCAAACACTTCGCCGCTTTCCTTTTCACCACTGTATGTAACTAATAATTCTATTATTACAGGCAAAATAAACTCCCTATTCGGTCTAGCGGAGGCTATTACGCCTCTTATCTACGGGCCCCTATACACCTGGTTTTACATATCCACCCTCAACGTGCTACCTGGTGCTGTGTTCATACTTGGAGGGCTATTCACAATTCCAGCTATTATCCAATTCGGGTATTTATATCAGACTATTTTCTTATACTTTCCTTTACCTGTAGGTTTGAAAATGGCGTCGCTCAGCTGTCAAACTTTTTTTTGGCCATACGTATGCGGTATGAGTATAGAAGGAAATATTGTGTGAGTGAGAGACAAATAGGAAAGCTGCTATTTTCAACTAATAAGGTTGATACTATTTTTAAACTTCAAATTGAGCCGGCGCGTGACTGAGGGAAGCCTGACAGGATAGCGAGGTAAAAAGTGCAGTCAGTGAAAAAGATAAAACTAAAGGTTTATACTCTAAAGACCAATCTTTTAATCCTTGCCTAAAACTTATCCATCCAATAAATGTCACCTGCCAAAGGTTGTTTTAAACAAGAATTGGAGTTGGAAGATCATCCCCAAGTTGAAATTCGTTAGATTTAAATCTCAAATTATTTTTTTATTTAACCTTAGCTTATGGTGAGAAAATATTATATATCAATTTATTAAATACCTACGTTATTTACAGCTGGCTCTACTTTGAACACAAGAAAGATAGAAGAAGAAACATCGAAAAACCTATAGAATGATTAAATACTGCAGGACTGCTATAGTTTGACATAATCATTATCATCATCAATCAATCAATACATATAATAAAATTGTAGAAAAGTGATCTCTGTACAATAAAAATATGTAAAATTACCAGGTACATATTTATTAAATATATCCCGAACCCAAAACTGTATATAATTTTTTTTGTCTGTATGTTTGTGCACGCTAATCTCAGAAACGGATTATCCGATTTAGATGCGGTTTTCACTAATATATTGTGGTAATGTTTATTTATCATTTAGTGTTTATTTCATGAGAATCGGTTCATAAATAAAAAAGGAATGACCATTTATGTAATACGAACATTTGCTAAGGCATTCTTTATACCCTGTATAGTTTACGATAAAACGTAAGTTATCTGTTATACGTACATGTCAAGGAATAACTGTAGATTCCTTGACATGTCCAGATGATCATATTTAAAGTCCCCAAGGGTGGGGGGTTAAGCTGACTGTGTAGTGGGGGGAGGGGTCCAATTAGCATTATGGTTACGTCTAGGTAAATTTTCTACATAAAATGTCCTAAAAATTATATCGTATTATATTTTTAATCCCCCACGCAAAAAGAGGGGTGTTATGTGTTTGACCCCTATGAGTGTCTGTCTGTGGCACCGTAGCTCGCTAACAGATAATTCGAATTAGATGCGGTTTTTTTTGTTTGGCAGCAAATTTTCCGACGCTGGTTCTTATGCTCCTGCCATACTATGCTCCTTGCTTTACTCATCGCTCTGCTCATCGTGCTGCCGTTATTTGCCACGACGTTGCCCTCATTGCCCACACACTGCTCTACTCGCGCAATTTATCGCGACGCTCCTCACTTGTAATTTGCCTTGGTGAGACAATGGACGTTGAAACGGTGGCAGAGTGCGCGCTATGCATTTTTAATATATCTAATTTTATTAATGTAGGTAGTAAAAAGAAATAATCATCGTCTTCATCGTCCTCAAATATAAAAAACATTAACACTTTTTCATTTGATCATTCCATGCTTGGCGACGACATAATTTCCATTTTTGCATACGTGTGGCACTCGAGGACTGCCGCGATAAAGCTATTGCCTAGCATCGCATCGCTGTGCTGGTTGGAGTGGGGGGGAATTAGGCTTTTTCGTTGCGGAATTTTTAAATTCGGTCACAGAATACTTAATAGCAGCTAACGCTACAGAATAGACACTCTCCGCCTCCCGCCAATAGTAAACACTTACTTCACCCGCCAAGATCACGAATAATATGGCTACGCTTACCGCAAGGATGACACGCAGCAAAGATTACGCTTGACAACATATATAATCTGGAAGGACTGTACAAGTACACCACGATTTTAAGTTTTTTGAGGGGTGGGACCCCCTCCCCCAAAGGGGGTGGGACCCCCTCCCCCAAAGGGGGTGGGGTTCCACAGATTATAAACCAAAGAGTCACTTAGTTTCTGAGATATGTTTCAGAGATGTAGGAGGATTTAATTGTATTAATCAAATATAATTAATCAGACGGGGTAATACATAATACTTAATGTACATATAAGTCTGAAGTAAATGCTCTTTTTAATTAAATAATTTATACCCAATATTTATTAAAACGTTGGAAAAGATAACTATTTTTATTTAAGTTTCCAAAATGTATATCTATTTATAGTCTTATAACAGACAATAAATTTGTATAAACTTTACACACATGAGAATGAAGTGTATTTATAACAACTCGTAGTGGATGCGTAAAGTTGGTTTAACATCAACCTTGACGATAGTTATGATGCTCTTTTATCAAGTACTGAAAATCTCTTCGTCAATATTGAGAACACAATAATTATAATCGAAAAGTAAACAAGGGTTTTTAACTAACTTAATTATTTATCTTCATTGTTTCCATTCATCGCGTAGCTCATACACCACTCGGTAAGAGATGTGAACTTGTGAAAATATTACGAATCCTTAAAATACGTTGATTTTAATCGCTTTAAAATGGAAAAGTCTGAAGCTGTTATTCCGAAAGGTAGCAAAGGCGAAGATGATGAAAATAAGGAAAGTATAAATGAAAGTGATCCATTAAAGCCGGATAATAAAAACGTTAAAGAAAAAGTTAAAGGAAAAGACGTGTCGTTACTATCGAGACTTAAAATTATAAAGCAAAACATAACAGTGGAACCAATTATGGTGTGCTACGTAATGCCCAGCGTGTTGGCGTCTCTGGCTACGCAAAATTTGAATCTTGAAAAAGCTTGTCTTGTCAACTTAAATTACTCTTCTGAAGTCTGTGAAGCTCTTAAAGCGAGGGATATAGGAAACTATACTGAATATGAGGATAATGTGCAATTACTAACAGCGTATATACAATCTTGGAAGAACATAATACAGACCGCATTCCCCGTTCTTATAATTCTGTTTGTTGGCGCTTGGAGTGATAAAACTGGAAGACGAAAACCTTGCATCCTTTTACCTATCGTAGGCGAAATGCTATCGTGTATTGGTTTCATGATAAATACTTATTTCTTTTATGAATTACCGGCTGAAGTGACGGCGTTGACAGAATCTGTGTTTCCTGCTTTAACGGGGGGTTGGTTTACAAACTTTATAGGCATATTCAGTTATATCAGTGATATTACAACAGTCGAAGATCGGACTTATAGAGTAGGTATTGCGAATTTATGCATGTCTCTTGGCTATCCTATTGGAAGTGCATTTAGTGGTATCTTACTGAAATGGGTTGGATATTATGGAGTATTTTCCATATCAATTTCCCTTTATACGTTCAGCCTTATATATGGATTCCTCTCTCTGAAGGATACTAAACTGAAAACTGTTGAAAATGTAAGTATTGTCTTTAATAATCGTTATAACTTTATAAGTATACAGGTTGAAAGGTAAGACGTTTGACGAATTTAGACAGGAGCTTCTACTCATGAAACTGAACAACTTTTGTTCTACAACTTTGCTGAATTCGTAAAAAGAAATTGGACTTTGTAAGGAAACTTCGCTAATCAGCTGACCGATTTCCATACAAAGTCCAAATTTTTTTCTACGAATTCAGCAAAGTTGTAGAACAAAATATGTAGTTCAGTTTCATGAGTAGAAGCTCCTGTCTAAATTCGTCAAACGTCTTACCTTTCACCTGGTATAAGAGTGTAGATTTTTATACTCAAAATAAATTCATTTACAGAAGCGTGGCGGATGTTTTGCATTCTTTCGTGAATTCTTTGATTTTACATTAGTAAAAGACACATTTAAAGTTGCGTTCCGAAAGGGTCCAGGAAATAGAAGGGTGCGTGTGTGTCTTATTCTTTTGGCAGTTTTCGTTATATTTGGACCAACGCAAGGTAATTCATGTGATTGTTTTTGTTTATTTTTATTTGTTTTAAAACAAAATATTATTATTCTTTCGTTTTTTTAAACTACATACGTTGATTATTAAAAAAGGCAATTAAAACATCATTATCAGATGTATATTTATTTTCTCCGTTTTCTTCGAAAATATTTACTGCTAATCCTATGTACTCACTTCTTAATGAATCTCGTGCCAATAAAAATGTTTTTATTTCTAGAGAATTGTTTATTTCAGGGGAATCCGCTGTTAT
Source organism: Colias eurytheme (assembly GCF_061535395.1). NCBI lineage: Eukaryota > Metazoa > Arthropoda > Insecta > Lepidoptera > Pieridae > Colias > Colias eurytheme. Next base: position 9,828,966 of record NC_142990.1, read on the forward strand.
GTACCTTTTTGCTCGATACCAACTTAATTGGGACGAAGTGAAGTTTAGCATATGGTCAACTTATTGTATTGTAACCAATTTAATTGGTAAGTCATTGTTTATATTGATATTATGGTTCATTACAACAAGGTATACAGTAAGATAGTAAGAAGCAAGTTATTGATTTTGTTCAGTATGTCGTGTTATTATTTATTATTAGTTTAGGTAGTTATTTGGTCTATTTCAATGAAATTTAAATCATAAATATCGACTTATTCCTCAATATGCTTTAAAACATCTCATACACGAATAGCTATTTTCCTTATTATTATCAAACAAATGAAACAATTTAACAATACCTCCCATATTGATAATATTGTTCAGGTGTTCAAGTTCTACATACAAAAATAAAATCCACAAATTGTCACATTTTAAGAAAATAACGTATAAAATCCTAGCCTAGCATTTCCTTAAGCCAAAAACTTGATTTGTTATCATAACAACAGGCCTAGTGGAATTTCATTAATTACTGCGTAAACCCGAAAATTAATAAATAAAGTAAACAAAGCCTTCTCCAGAAATCGTGAAAATATGTTTAAAATTATTAAAAGCGATCAAAATAATCTATTAATATCTGGAAGTTTACTGAAATTATTGAGGTTACGAAATAAATCTCATCTAATCTTGTAACTACTACCAAAAAAACCTTCATACTACCTAATAGTTACATATTTGTGTTATGGTGGCAGTACACATTGGGCCAACGTGTTGGGCCAACGGGTTGGGCCAACGTGTAGAGAGCTACTTGGCGGTATGTTGGCTTCATTAGCCTAGTTGGCGCCAATATTGGCAGGCCAACCGAATGTTGTCGGTTTTTTGTGCACACATCAAAGGATCTTGGCGCGCTCCACAAACAGCGTTCACACGTTGGTGTCTTGTTCAGTTTGTTGTTACTCGTCAGCGGAGACAGTATCGTTGCGCGTCAATGAAATTTATGTTTAACCATGTTCCGATAGCGATGGCGGCGCCGAGGTTTTACAATTCGTAGATTTGTATCGACATGAAGGAATAATTTGGAATCCACGGCATGAACTACACAAAAATAAAACCATATGACTCAATAAATTAGATGTTCTATTTTCTATTTATTATATTATTCTAGATGTTTTTCTTATCTCACTTTCATACAATGCGATAAAAAAATGAATATATTTATAAAATGAGTAAAATAGTATTAAAAAGTTACTTGTTCTTAAAAATTATTAAATAACAATATACAATGAGCATGATTTTGATCAAATTGTGCTTTATTACATAAATAATATTATCATTTGATATAATAATATCTAAAATCTAATCTTTAAAGTATCGTTTTATAGGTAGTTAAAATTAAATTAAATGTAAAATGCACACATTTTAAACATTTGAAAAAATCTAAACATAATAATGTTTTATTTATACAGATATAAAAAAAGGACAATAGAGATTGGAAAATGGTATCGCAGACGGCAGAGTACACTCATTGTTATTGATGCACATGTACGTAATAATTAAACGCACTGTATATAAATAAATTGCCGCGGCTGCAAGAACTTCTACGGACTACGTCCATCTTTGAAGCGCCAATGCAGAATGATCAGTACGCCAATGTGTGAACAGGAATCTTGATATCCTTCATTTTTTCCCAACACGTTGGCCCAACGCCTTGGCCCAATGTGTACTGCCGCTATTAGAGGCGTGTAACTTAAGCTTATATAATTCACTTTTATATTTCTCCTTCGAAGACCTAAAAAAACTGTTTAAATAATGCCCCCTAAATAATCTTTACCAGGCACATATTCTAATATAATTTTAATTTCAGGTACAACGTTTTCCATTTCCCTATTTAGCAGCTATTTAAAATTAGACGACACGATATTGGGAATAATATCATGCACCAGTAAGATCGTCGCATCTTTCGCGTACGGCTTCGCGAGGAACGATCTAGAAATTTATTTAGGTGAGTGAACTTGATCAGAATATCTAGTTTAAAACGATATTTGGTCAGTGATACCAGGATCACAGGCTAAATCTAACAGAGAATAAATCTAAACAACCAGTTGTGTTTATTCTCTGTTAGAATTAATATCACTGGACTATCCAAGATATCCACATTAAATTTCCCTTTGAGTTTTTCTTAAAATTTTTAAAACTGTAAAGAGTTCTATTGAAGTTGGAAGTTGTTACATAAATATCCTGTAGGTATTAATTTTTAGCCGTCTGTTATATATATTTATACTAGAAACATACCGTATGATAAAAATCCCTATGACGAACGAGACTAATATAACAATTTCAGTTTTATATTTTTAAACAATGTCACGTCCTAATTAGTTAGAGAATCGAATGAAGATATTGGTAAGAGATTTGGATACCCAAATAACAATCTGAAACTATATAATATATATTTATATAATATTGTCATTAATGAATGTAATCATTAAATTAAATTTAGCATCCGTATCAAATCCATCGTGGTGTATTTCTAAATTGAATTACTGTGTATTTATTTGATTAAGATTATCGATAGTATCTAATTCGCGTATCGAATTATCGATTAGGTATTGAAAACATCTATATTAGTATTCAAACTCATATGGTACTAGTCTTGTAGTATTGAGGTCACCTCATATTCGAAAAAGATTTGTTTTAATTGTGCTTATATTTTTTCATCAAAATAATATATAATATTGAAACGCCAAATGTATTGCTAAGCATAAAACTAGAGAACAGTTCCACCAATTCCGCAATTTTATGATTATATATTATACTAGCTTTCCGCCCGCGGCTTCGCCCGCGCAGTCAAAGAAAAACCCGCATAGTTCCCGTTCCCGTGGGATTTCCGTTTCCGTGATAACCTATCCTATTTCCCGGGGTAAAAAGTAGCCTATGTCCTTTCTCGGGTATCAAAATATGTCTATACCAAATTTCATGCAAATTGGTTCAGTAGTTGAGGCGTGATTGAGTAACAGACAGACAGACAGAGTTACTTTCGCATTTATAATATTAGTATGGATTATAATATATATGATTTTGCTAAGGCATAAGGAAGCTTCTAATGGAAAGAAAAAAGGGGCAATAGGGCAGAACAACGTCAGCTGCGGCAGCTAATATCTATACTTAATATTAATAATGTAAAGCTGAAGAGTTTGTTTGTTGGAACGCGCTAATCCCAGGAACTACTGGTCCGGTTTGAAAAATTATTTCTGTGTTAGAAAGCCTATTTATCGAGGAAGGCTGTATACCACGCTAAGACCAATAGTAGTGAAAGAAAATGAATGGGTTAAACAACTTCACTCAGCACAACTTATCATAACAGAAGTACAATAACGTCTATTCAATATAGTTACGAAGTGTTTGTATCAAGTTTAGATTTAAGCAAGCATTACATTTAACTTAGAATTATAGTACACTTGTGCATTGCTTTAAGCTAAGTCAGAGGAGGTCATTAAGACACTCCAATTAGTGCTTAGTAATTAGCCCCATAAGACATTGCGCTAGAGTCTCTTGGATTGGTTTATTCAAGTCATCATATAATTAAAATCTTTCTAGATTAACCATATTATATAATATATTTTTTTTTATGAAAGCAACTGTATGATAAAAATGATTCATCAAATGTGTTGCTAAGCGTAAAACTCGTGAACGGCTCGACCAATTCGGTTATTTTTTTATGTTTTTTGTTGGGCCACCAGAAAGGTTGTTATGGAGTGAAATCACGAAAAAGAGGTAATAAGGCGGAACAGTTTCTACCGGGAGAGATAGTGTCCTATATAAACATATACATCATAATGTAATTATCACGAGACTTTCCAAACAAGATGAAGAAAATCTTTTTCTAAATATAACACGATGACGACGATCTTTATCCATTCTCAAATATTTTTAAATTTATAAACATTCAAGTCAGAACAGCGTGATACTTTTGAAATCCGCGGCTTACATTAAATGTTTACAAATCATTTATGTTGTTTTATATATATTATTCCTATTATTATACATTTATTTATTGCAAATTGTTTTTTATGTTTAAGCTTATTTTATAATCCGTAGAACAGGGCAATGATTTACCTGATAAAAGTCAAGTAGCAAATCCAATAGACGTTTTTTATTAAAACGCAATAATATGATTCCTATTGAATCATTTTATTACTTACTAGCGGTCCGCCCCGGCTTCGCCCGTGGTACATATTTACGTTTTCTCTACATAAAAACCACCCTCGTACTTCAAGGAATATAATAAAAAAAGAATTATCGAAATCGGTTCAGCCGTTCTCGAGTTATGCGCTTACCAACACATTTTGCGATTCATTTTTATATATAAGAGAATAACATTCCTTTATTATATGTATGACTCCTATTAACCCAGATAAGCCTACTGTCCTATATTTAGGACAGTAGAAATAAAAAAAAATATCAGAATACCCTCTGTATCTAAGATTATTTAGTCTTATGATTTGCAGTAAGAAACGTGTCAGCTTTATTAGAAAAAATAAAAAGACAGTTATTTTAACAGTTTTTACCTTATATTTTACCTTATAAGTGTGTAATAAAAGTGCGTTGCAGACATGGCAAATGACAGGTATGTATAAAAAGTTATATTTTACTCGTGAGTTGTTTTTTTCTGTGTTAACATCTAGTTGATAACCTTAACTTTTGTACTAAATAAATATTCTAGCAAAATAATATAAATAAATTACGTATAACTTGTTACAAATACTAGCGTACTATATATAGGACAGTAGGATAATATACATGATTTTTTAGTACAATAATACAACTTTTTCTTTACAGACCGTTAGCTGCGCATGAAATTTTAGATGCTTTAGAAAATGTTTCTGATAATGAAGAAGATTATAGAGAACGACTGATATGTATTCTACCTTCTCCTGTTGATCCTGACTGTCTCACTGACGAAGATTCGGGTGAAGAAGATAATGTAATTTAACGTAGTTTTTGATAATTTTTTTACTGGGACGCCCTTGCTGGAAGAGATAACAAAGAAAGGCCTTCGTTGCACTGGGACAGTTCGAGAAAACAGGACATCTAGTTGTCCTCTGATTACATCGAAGTTACTGAAAAAAAAGGAACGTGGTGCTGTCGATTACAGAACGACACATGACAACACGTTCATTATTGCTAAATGGCATGACAATAATATATTCAGTATTGCTTCTAATGCTGTAGGAATAAATCCTAAACAATCTGCCAAACGCTTCTCACAAAGTGAAAAGAGAAACATTGTCATAGAAGAACCACATACCTATGGTGTCCATCTATTACAAATATATGGGAGGAGTGGATCGGTCTGATGAAAATATTTCACATTACCGAATTGGTATACGAGGTAAGAAATGGTACATGCCGTTGCTCACACACATGATTGATCTTGCCAAACATAATGCATGGCAGTTATATAAAATAAATCATGGAAAACTGGATCATCTTGGCTTTCGCAGAAGGGTAGCAATTGCTTTGATTGAATCAAACAGAAAAAATGCCAAAAGAGGGCCTAGCCGACCCTCCCATCATGAACATGCTGATAGTCGTAAAGACCAAACCAAGACCAAATGAATCATCTGGTTATTCCTCAATCGAAGCAAACACACTGTCGTCAATGTCACAAAAAATGTTTGACACGTTGCAAGAAATGTGATGTTGGAGTGTGTGTCAAGTGTTTTGAAACATATCATTCATAAATAGTGTTAATCTAGTAAATTACATACAACAATGGGTAATATAATCAATAGTTATCTAATAAACTACACTTTTTGATTACATTCTGTTTTGTCATAAATGGTCTTTTATTTCCTCTTATTATCCTACTGTCCTACATATAGGACGGCTGTTTCCCTGAAAGCCTTACACTTAATTTTTTTTTCATAATTTTTTTTATGTTGCATAAGATCTAATAAACTAAATAATGTAACTTTTTTCAAAATTTTCAGAAAATTTTAGTTTCAGGCTTATCTGGGTTCATTATTTACTGTTAGCTACTCAGGTAATTGAACTGTTTATAAAAAGGTTTGTTTCTTTGTATTTGATTAGATTGCCTATCAGCTAATGGCCTAAGCTGCACTAAGACACTATTTACGTTGAACAAACACTTACTTTGTACTCGTTTTAAAAGACGAACTAGATTGGTTCATTAGACATATTAGTAATTGCTTAAGAGAATTAAAGAATAGGTAGTATTAAAAACTTGCTATTGACTTTTAAGGGGGCGCATAAAGCAAAATAACCAATCTTCTATTAGATGATACGTGTAATATGCAAGACCAAATCTAAAAAATAAAATATATATCAAACTAGATGATATGTTCAACGATTCTGTTTAATCAAAAACATAAAATATTAAAATTTACTCGATAAAAAAAAATCACCAAGTTAGCTCTAATTTTCACACTTTTACGTTTTCTACTTGACATGGTAATACTTATTATGATTTTTTTTTCATAAACAATTATATTAAAACATTTGCAAGATATTTGTCAGAGCATTTTGTGTAATTACTTTTAGTTTTGGTTTTATCTTCTATAAACCACTTTTATCATGACAAAATCAAACGTTTATCTCGAGAAAAAAAGAGCGCCAAAAGTGGTTTATCGCAGATAAAACCAAAACTAAAAGTAATTACACAAAATAATGCTCTGACAAATATCTTGCAAATGTAATATAATTGTTTATGAAAAAAAAATCATAATAAGTATTACCATGTCAAGTAGAAAACATAAAAGTGTGAAAATTAGAGCTAACTTGGTGATTTTTTTTTATCGAGTAAATTTTAATATTTTATGTTTTTGATTAAACAGAATCGTTGAACATATCATCTAGTTTGATATATATTTTATTTTTTAGATTTGGTCTTGCATATTACACGTATCATCTAATAGAAGATTGGTTATTTTGCTTTATGCGCCCCCTTAAGTGAAGATAGTTATCATATTATCTTGACGAAATGGTATCTGTTACGAGAAAATGCTGCGAAAACTGGCATGACCAAAACTTATAATTCCTGAAAATTTACCAAGATTCTGTCACTGATTAAAGATATCGACAAATAGTGATTAAATATAATATATACATTTAAAACAAAATCGCATCTAATTGGTAGAAGTTTAGGGATATTGTATAGAGTATAATTTATTCAATTATTGTTTTTTTACAGCGCCGCTATTAGAATTGTTGAATGGCACTTCATTTATAGCGTTGCGCTCGATTGCATCAAAACTGGTCAGTGAAGAAGAGGTTGGTGAGTAATTGATAATCTCTATAGCTTGTGTCTGATCACAATATATTGGTTCTGGATTCGATATACAGATAAATAGATTTAAATTCCACCAAGTATTCTAATTTGAATCTTACCGGTAAGATAAGTTTTGTAAACTATGATAAATACTACAGAACTTATCATTTTCTCATCCCCATATAAAAACGGAATATATAAATTTCACATATCATTCAATTCACTATACTTTGGAAAACACAATCACTTGTACATAGAAACTTTTCGTTCTTTCTGAACCGAAACTCAAACACTTCGCCGCTTTCATTTTCACCACTGTATGTAACTAATAATTCTATTATTACAGGCAAAATAAACTCCCTATTCGGTCTAGCGGAGGCTATTACGCCTCTTATCTACGGGCCCCTATACACCTGGTTTTACATATCCACCCTTAACGTGCTACCTGGTGCTGTGTTCATACTTGGAGGGCTATTCACAATTCCAGCTATTATCCAATTCGGGTATTTATATCAGACTATTTTCTTATACTTTCCTTTACCTGTAGGTTTGAAAATGGCGTCGCTCAGCTGTCAAACTTTTTTTTGACCATACGTATGCGGTATGAGTATAGAAGGAAATATTGCGTGAGTGAGAGACAAATAGGAAAGCTGCTATTTTCAACTAAGGTTGATACTATTTTTAAACTTCAAATTGAGCCGGCGGCGCGTGACGGAAGCCTGACAGGATATCGAGGTAAAAAGTGCAGTCAGTGAAAAAGATAAAGGTTTATATCTTTCAATCCTTGCCTAAAACTTATCCATCCAATAAATGTCACCTGCCAAAGGTTGTTTTAAACAAGAATTGGAGTTGGAAGATCATCCCCTAGTTGAAATTCGTCAGATTTAAATCTCAAATTATTTTTTTATTTAACCTAGAAAATATTTTATATCAATATATTAAATACCTATGTTATTTACAGCTGGCTCTACTTTGAACACAAGAAAGATAGAAGAAGAAACATCGAAAAACCTATAGAATGATTAAATACTGCAGGACTGCTATAGTTTGACATAATCATTATCATCATCAATCAATCAATATACATATAATAAAATTGTAGAAAAGTGATGTCTGTACAATAAAAATATGTAAAATTACCAGGTACATTTATTGTACATTTATTAAATATATCCCGAACCCAAAACTGTATATATTTTTTTTGTCTGTATGTTTGTGCACGCTAATCTCAGAAACGGTTTATCCGATTTAGATGCGGTTTTCACTAATATATTGTGGTAATGTTTATTTATCATTTAGTGTTTATTTCATGAGAATCGGTTCATAAATAAAAAAGGAATGACCATTTATGTAATACGAACATTTGCTAAGGCATTCTTTATACCCTGTATAGTTTACGATAAAACGTAAGTTATCTGTTATACGTACATGTCAAGGAATAACTGTAGATTCCTTGACATGTCCAGATGATCATATTTAAAGTCCCCAAGGGTGGGGGGTTAAGCTGAATATGTAGTGGGGGAGGGGTCCAATTAGCATTATGGTTACTTCTAGGTAAATTTTCTACAAAAAATGTCCTTTAAATTATATCGTACTATATTTTTAATCCCTCACGCAAAAAGAGGGGTGTTATGTGTTTGACCCCTATGTGTATCTGTGTGTGTATGTGCGTCTGTCTGAGGCACCGTAGCTCGCTAAGGTAATCCGAATTAGATGCGTTTTTGAAGTAAAACTTCTTTAGGCGCGACTAGGGAGTAACTCAGATTTTTTTTTCTGACGGAAGTAACGCTGTGTAGTTTCCGCCATTTAAAAATAATAATTCTGATTGGTTGTAAGTATATGTCATATACTACACGCTTCTTGACTTATACGCCAGCTAGTGGCAAATATCATAATCAATTAGGATTATTTATTTTCAAATTTTCAAACGGATCAATTGTGAATAGCAAAGTGAATGAAAAATTCAACAGTTTTAAAAACATTATTTTAAATTGCAAAATTTTTTGAAAATCTCTAAATATACTTGTTTATTTATTACTTTTAAAATAAGTAAATTAAAAATAAATTTTCTGACAATTGCGACATTTTATAATATTCAATAACAAGGTTATATTGACATGTGCGTTTTACTTCAATCGCGCGTAAAGGTTACACGCACACACTTTTTTTTTTTTTTGTTAGGCAGCAAATTTTCTGACGCTGGTTCTTATGCTCCTGCCACACAATGCTCCTTGCGCTACTCATCGCTTTGATCATCGCGCTGCCACAGTATTACCATCCTACAGTATGGCGACGAATGTACTTGTGCAGAGAAACGGAGGGGAACTGGCGGGGGGTCGGGCGACGCGGGCCGCTTAATGCAATCACGCTGAGTTTGCATTAACTATCGCGAAAGGATGACGCAGTCGTATTTTTTGTGTAATAATTTTATTATACATAGGTACTTACATATTCTATTATGACGCGCAAAAACTGTTCCGTTTACGGATGTAAATCTACATTGAAATCCCAGAAGGAAACAATATTTCAGAAAGATTGTATTAATTGTATCTGTTGAATTAAAATCAAAGCTATGTATATGTTGTCCTCATTATTTTCTAATCAGATTGTACATCCCAATGCGAATGCATTACTTAGTTAAATGGTATAATATACAATTAAGAACATCCAAAAATAAAGTGTCCACGTAAATAATATTTAGCAGTGCAATATCTGTAATTATATATTTATGAACAAATAATTACATCAGATTTAATAATCGCAATTATTTTGAATGTACATATGAATAAATGATTTCATCATAATATTAATAATCAAAATTGTTTTATTTCCCATTTGTTGCAACCCTAGCGTATTTTCGTGTGGCAGCGTAAGTACCTACGCTGGCGGCGGCATCGCGCGACATCAAAGGCGATTCCTTACTGTAGGAAATAATATTGTAATACTGTGGCGCTGCCGTTATTTGACTTGCCGTTATTAATATAATTAATTAGACAAGGTAATACTTAATACTTACTGTACATATAAGTCTGAAGTAAATGCCCTTTTTAATTAAATAATTTTTACTCAATATATTTTATTAAAACGTTGGAAAAGATAACTATTTTTATTTAAGTTTCCAAAATGCATATCTATTTATAGTCTTATAACAGACAATAAATTTGTATAAACTTTACACACATGAGAATGAAGTGTATTTATAACAACTCGTAGTGGATGCGTAAAGTTGGTTTAACATCAACCTTGACGATAGTTATGATGCTCTTTTATCAAGTACTGAAAATCTCTTCGTCAATATTGAGAACACAATAATTATAATCGAAAAGTAAACAAGGGTTTTTAACTAACTTAATTATTTATCTTCATTGTTTCCATTCATCGCGTAGCTCATACACCACTCGGTAAGAGATGTGAACTTGTGAAAATATTACGAATCCTTAAAATACGTTGATTTTAATCGCTTTAAAATGGAAAAGTCTGAAGCTGTTATTCCGAAAGATAACAGAGGCGAAGATGATGAAAATAAGGAAAGTATAAATGAAAGTGATCCATTAAAGCCAGATAATAAAAACGTTAAAGAAAAAGTTAAAGGAAAAGACGTGTCGTTACTATCGAAACTTAAAATTATAAAGCAAAACATAACAGTGGAACCAATTATGGTGTGCTACGTAATGCCCAGCGTGTTGGCGTCTCTGGCTACGCAAAATTTGAATCTTGAAAAAGCTTGTCTTGTCAACTTAAATTACTCTTCTGAAGTCTGTGAAGCTCTTAAAGCGAGGGATATAGGAAACTATACTGAATATGAGGATAATGTGCAATTACTAACAGCGTATATACAATCTTGGAAGAACATAATACAGACCGCGTTCCCCGTTCTTATAATTCTGTTTGTTGGCGCTTGGAGTGATAAAACTGGAAGACGAAAACCTTGCATCCTTTTGCCTATCGTAGGCGAAATGCTATCGTGTATTGGTTTCATGATAAATACTTATTTCTTCTATGAATTACCGGCTGAAGTGACGGCGTTGACAGAATCTGTGTTTCCTGCTTTAACGGGGGGTTGGTTTACAAACTTTATAGGCATATTCAGTTATATCAGTGATATTACAACAGTCGAAGATCGGACTTATAGAGTAGGTATTGCGAATTTATGCATGTCTCTTGGCTATCCTATTGGAAGTGCATTTAGTGGTATATTTCTGAAATGGGTTGGATATTATGGAGTATTTTCCATATCAGTCTGCCTTTACATGTTCAGCCTTATATATGGATTCTTCTATCTTGAGGATACTAAACTAAAAACTGTTGAAAATGTAAGTATTATCTTTTAATATATTTTTTTTATACTTTACAATCAATTTCAATAGTACCTTATATTAATTACAATCTAGCATACAAGAATAATAAGTAATTTAATGTTAACCTAAATTTTTTCCTATTTTTATTGTAAACCTAAATCTTTTTTAATTGTCATATCTTTTTAAGTTTAAGATTCTAGGTTTTTATAATCAAAATAAATTTATTTACAGAAGCGTAGCGGATGTTTTGGATTCTTTCGCGAATTCTTTGATTTTAGATTAGTAAAAGAAACATTTAAAGTTGCGTTCAGAAAGGGTCCAGGAAATAGAAGGATGCGTGTGTGTCTTCTACTTTTCGCAGTTTTCGTAATTTTTGGACCAATGCAAGGTAATTCATGTAGATAATTGTTTAAACAAAAAAGTGTTTATTTTTCTTTGTTTAAACGCATTTTTTTTTTCGTCTTTTTTAGCCTAATTTGGTTGAGTTTAAAAAACGTGCTAGATATAAATAACTAACAATTAAAAAACATCATTATCAGATGTTTATTTATTATCTCCATTTTCCTCGAAAGCATTTTCTGCTTATCCTATGTACTTAATGAACCTCGTGCTAATAAAAATGTTTTTATTTCTAAAGAATTGTTTATTTTAGGAGAGTACGCTGTTATGTACCTTTTCGCTCGATACAGATTTAATTGGGACGAAGTGAAGTTTAGCATATGGTCTACTTATTGTATTGTAACCAATTTAATTGGTAAGTCATTGTTTATATTGATATTATGATTCTTTACAACTAGGAGTATAGTAACATATTATGATAATTGCAAAAAACAAGTTATTGTTCAGTTTATCGTGCCATATTGTTTATTTCTTGTTTAGGAAGAAATTTTAAACGTCTGTTTTAATGAAAATCAAATCATAAATATCGACTTGTTTCTCAATATTATGCTTTAAAATATCTTATACACGTAATAATAATTTTTTGCAATTTTCCTCATTATTATCAATCAAATAAAACAATTAAAGAAATAATACTGAATAAAAGAATGTCCTTAAGCCAAAAAAATAATTTGTTTATAGCAACAGACCTAATGGAATTCATTAGTTACCGAAAATTAATTGATAAAGTAAACAGAGCCTTCTTCATGAAAATATGTTATTTAATCTTTAAAAACGATCAAAATCATCTATTATTGTCAGGAAGTTTACCAATATTATTGATATTACTCAATAAATCTCATATATTCTTGTATCTACTACCAAATACATACTACCAGTACCTAATAGTTATATATATGTATAAAATAATACTAAAAATTATTTATTGTACACTAAAAGACGAAAGCATAAAACTATATTTATATTAATCCATCAGTCCTCGGAATCACAGACACAATAGAAAATCTATTGTGTCGCGCCCCGATCGGGCCTTACGGTGGTCAATGGGTTAAAGACGTGTTAAAACTTAAAATATTACATAATAGGCATATCCATTGAAAAAAATACTGTAAAAATAATACCCCATAAATAATCGTTACCAGGAAAATATAATATAATTTCAATTTCAGGTACAGCATTTTCTATGTCCCTATTCAGCGGCTATTTAAAATTAGACGACACGATATTGGGAATAATATCATGCACCAGTAAGATCGTCGCATCTTTCGCGTACGGCTTCGCGAGGAACGATCTAGAAATTTATTTAGGTGAGTGAACTTGATCAGAATATCTGGTTTAAAATGATATTTGGTCAGTGATACCAGGATCACAGACTAAATGTAACAGAGAATAAATCAAATTACAACTAGTGTTTATTCTTTGTTAGAAATATCACTGGACTATCCAAGATTTTGACATTAAAATTAGTTTTAAGTTTTTCTTAATTTTCAAACTGTGAAAAAAAGCTTACCACTATAAACTATTGTTATAAATTTGTAGACTACAAGCCCGCATATGAAAAAAATATGGGTCAAATGAACCACCACGGGACATATCTAGTACGAAAGAAGAGCAAAAAATAATAAGATTCATCACTATGCCGTCACTTGTAAGCTGTCCAACTGAGTGCAGATGAGAATTCAAAAGTACAGGTAGACTCGGTAAATTTTGGTCATATATTTTTGTACGGGATTCTTAACCATCGATAGATCCATTAAAAATAATAAGAAACCGCTCAGTGCCGTACAAAAATGTGGGTCCACCAAGTCGGAATTTTTATTTAATTTCCGAGAGTTACCGGGGGTAAATTTGGTCATTTGACCATGTACGGCATCTGTGTCATACTATTGCTATACTGCTTTTAATCCATTATTCCGCAACGCCGTACAAAAATCATGGGGACAAGGGGAAAAAATCGAGAGTTGCAATCCCCTCTCTTTCCCCACTCCAGGGGGTCATTTGACTAAGTACGGCTTCGGTTCCAAAACATTATCTAGCACTCAAAAGTACTATTAAAAGCAATGCCGTCAAAAAATAATTGTTCTTTTAAATGTATACCAATAATCATCTTAATTTCATCGAATTCTTGATATAAAGAGCTGTAAGGTCATTTGACCCTGTACGGGAACTTTTTTTTTAACATGATATTGTAAAATTCAATTGTTGTATAGTATTGCCGTTCAAAAGAAACCGTTCTAAAAAAAGTTATAGAGAAATGCAAAACCAGAAATTTTGTTTAAGTTTAAACATCGTAGATTAATGAAATATAATAGTTTTCTACACTTTATTCGTTGTTTTAAATAGTATAAACATAGATAAATTAGGAAAAAACGATGCCGTACATTTTTGTGCAGACCACATCTTTTAGGCTGATGAAAGCGACGAAAGCTACAATTTTAAGGGTGCTTTATGGCCATTTGATACAGTACGGCATTAACATATTTTTACCCAACTACGGCAAAGCAAAAGGAGAGTTATGGTTTTGACAGGTCATGTATGTATGTTCATCTATTCCCTCGTAACTTCTAAACTACTTATCAGAATTCGACAAATGACATATCATTAGAAGCGTCTGAATTGTTCACTGGATAACCAGCGACCAGCTAGCTAAAGGCTATATGGGGTTTCACAAAATCTAATGTGGCGCCCTCTAGCGGACAAAACATACAGAGTAAAAAAATAAAGTTAAGATAAATATGCCGTGTTTGGTATCATTTGAAAGCGCTTTACTTGTACATTTTGAATATGTATATATTACTAGCATTTGCTTGTGACTTTACCTGTATTCATGGGCTGATTGCATATAATTCACTTTTTATTAGTTCATCAATTTAACGGAGTCCATTCCACTTGCCTCCGACTTTCCAAGGTGATAATTAACCACCTCGAGCTTCTTAATATTAATGTATATTTATATTTTATTAGAAAAATACAAAGCAAACATTTCGTTATATGGATTTTTTCTTTTTCAGATTTTTCCCCTTTGAACCAACGAAAATGTACGGCACATGAAAAAATATTATCTATGCATAAAATACTTTAAAAATAAATTTATTTCGTGTTGTGTCAAATGACCCCCTGGAGTGGGGAAAGAGAGGGGATTACAACTCTCGATTTTTTCCCCTTGTCCCCATGATTTTTGTACGGCGTTGCGGAATAATGGATTAAAAGCAGTATAGCAATAGTATGACACAGATGCCGTACATGGTCAAATGACCAAATTTACCCCCGGTAACTCTCGGAAATTAAATAAAAATTCCGACTTGGTGGACCCACATTTTTGTACGGCACTGAGCGGTTTATTATTATTTTTAATGGATCTATCGATGGTTAAGAATGCCGTACAAAAATATATGACCAAAATTTACCGAGTCTACCTGTACTTTTCAATTCTCATCTGCACTCAGTTGGACAGCTTACAAGTGACGGCATAGTGATGAATCTTATTATTTTTTGCTCTTCTTTCGTACTAGATATGTCCCGTGGTGGTTCATTTGACCCATATTTTTTTCATATGCGGGCTTGTAGTCTATTGGAGGTTGTAGCTTAAATTTATTTGTTTATAAATTAAATAATAATCCTGCGACTCCAAAACCGAATAAGACCAATGTAAAAAATAAATTTTATATTTTTAAACATTGTCACGTCCTAATTAATTCTAAAATCAACTGAAGGGATTGTTGAGAGATGGGTACGCAAATAAAGAGCACTGAAACTAAATCTATATAATATTATCATTAATGAATGTAATCATTAAATTGAATTGAGCATCCGTATCAAATCCATCGTGGTGAATTTCTAAATTGAATTACTGTGTATTTATTCGATTAAGATTATCGATAATATCTAATTCGTGATAAGATTTCAGGATTTGAACCGTTAGGGTGTGGAGTTATCGATTAGGTATTGAAAATATCTATATTAGTTTTCAAACACTTATGGTATTACGCCTAGGTATTGAAGACACCTTATTTTCGAAAAAGAGTTTGTTTCAATTGTGCTAAGGTATATTTTTCCATTTAAATAATAATATTGAATCGCCAAATGTGTATTTATCATATTACCTTGAGGAAATGAATTGTATCTGCTACGAGAAAATGCTATGTAAACTGGCATAAGCAAAACTTATAATTGCTCAAAATTTACCAAGATTCTGCCATTGATTAAAGATATCGACAAACATTCATTCAATTTATATAGATATAAAACAAAATCGCACCTACTTGGTGATGAGTTTAGGGATATAACATAGGTAAGTCTGAGTACAATTTATTAAATTATTGTTTTTTTTACAGCGCCGCTATTAGAATTGTTGAATGGCACTTCGTTTATAGCGATGCGCTCGATTGCAACAAAACTGGTCAGTGGAGAAGAGTTTGGTGAGTAATTGATAATATCTATAGCTTTTGTCTGATCACATAATATAGCCATTGGTCCTGGAATCAATATACAGATAAATAGTTTTAAATTCCATCAAGTATTCTAATTTGAATCTCACCGGTAAGATAAGCTTTGTAAACTTTAATAAATTATACTACCTACAGAACTTATCATTTTCTCGTCCCCCTATAAAAACGGAATAAATAAATTTCACATTTCATTCAATCTCTATATTTTGGCAAACACAAACACTTGTCCACAGAAACTTTTCGTTCTTTCGGAACCGAAACTCTAACACTTCGCCGCTTTTAACCACTGCATGTCACCAATAATTATATTATTACAGGCAAAGTAAACTCCCTATTTGGTCTAGCGGAGGCTATGACGCCTCTCCTCTACGGGCCACTATACTCCAGGGTTTACATGTCCACACTTAACGTGCTGCCCGGTGCTGTGTTCATACTTGGAGGGCTACTTACCGTGCCAGCTATTGTCCAATTCAGGTATTTATATCAAGACTATTTTCGTGTACTTTCCTATACCTATAAAATGAAAAAAATATATTAATATATACCTATACGATTGAAAATGGCGCCGCTCCGCTGTCAAAATTTTTTGACCATACGTTTGAGTATAAAAGGGAATATTGCGTGATTGAGAGACAAATAAGAAACGCCATTTTCAACCTTGATTAAGTCGACTGTATCGTACTTAGATCATTGTGATATCATATTATGTTAAAACGTATAGTTGATACTATTTTTAAACTTCTAATTGAGGTAAAAAGTGCAGTCAGTGAAAAAGATAAAACTAAAGGTTTTCACTCCCTCTAAAGACCGATCTTTTATTAATCCTTGGCTGAAACTTGGCTGTAACTTATCCATCTAATTAATGTCACCTGTCAAAGGATTCGCATAATTAAGACACATTTGTTTTGACCAATATTTGGAATTGGAAAATCAGCCCCTAGTTAAGAATTCGACAGATTTCAATCTTAAACATTTTTTTTATTAAGATGTGTGTGTGTTTAAGATCTTATCTTATGGTAAGAAAATATTTAAATGTTTATTAAATACCTACGTTATTTACAGCTGGCTCTACTTTGAACACAAGAAAGATAGAAGAAGAAACATCGAAAAACCTATAGAATAATTAAATACTCTACGACTGCTACAGTTAGTTATAATTTTAAAAATTAAGTAGATTTTAAGTATCTTTTTCTACAATATGGCTTGGTTTAAATACTATGTAAGTTTAAAAAATGTGTGATAAAAGTGTAACAAAATATAATTTTTACAAAGTTTGAGAATGTGATCTAAAGTGTGTACGTAAGTCAGTTAGTTTGTAGACATAATAAATTTTATTTTTTAGAATTTCAAATTGTTTTATTAAAGTGAAACTTTTATTACATCGTCTCAAACTTTTTGGTCTGTGTAGCGCATGTCGCGTGACGGTCGGCTGCCGAGTAGGTATAAAGCAGTGTTCGGAGTCATTATCGTACAAATACGATAATTTTGTGCCTAAGTTTCACTTTTACCGTGGTTTCATAAAACCACACAACATTTTTTTTATAAATTAGATGATTATAAAAAATGAAATTTCCCGTTTTGTGAGAAACGTCGCGGAAAATACATAAAATTATTTGTAAATAATACCTATCAAAATAATACATAAATCAGACGCCTTCGTGTTATATTAAAGTAAATCGTTTACACATATTATTAATAATTATCATGGCTTTAGCTATTTATTCAGTTGTGTGACGTCACCATATTTATAACATATAATGATGATATTAATAAATTATATGATAGTTGATATATTACTTAAATAAAACGGTAATTGCGCAGTTAATTCTATTGTCTGCCGCTGAATATATTTGCTACTATACTGTCATGCTTATAATATGGCATAGCATAATTCTCTAGAGTAAGATAACATAATATATTTAAACAATATTTGTATTGTAATTAACAGCTCTAGGATGTATAATTACTATATATTGTCGCGTAAAAAACCACAGGACAGTTCTTTGGCATATTATAATGATAATATACCTACAGTTACATATTTTGTAAAATTAAATTGTAATACTGAAATGATTTAAAAGAGCAACTATGGAGTTTCTTGCCTGTTCTTCTCCATAGATACTGCTTTCCGAATCGGTGGTAAATGTTAAAAATATGTATTGACGTTTCAAAAGTGCTTCTTGAAGAAGTCTAATTGAATAAATAAATGTTTGAGTTTGAGTTAATTACGTAATAAGTATAAAATTAAAATACAAAAACCAAGTGTATACCTTACAAGAAGCTTACAACACGTCCACTAGTTTTATTTAAAATTGCATTTGAACTAAAGCATCATTAACAACGCCACGTATTTATTCACATTTAAATCTTGCATAAAATATATAAAACTAGCTTTCCGCCCGCGGCTTCGCCCGCGTTTTCAGATAAAACCCCGCATAGTTCCCTTTCCCGTGGGATTTCCGGGATAAAACCTATCCTATCTCTCAAGTTGGATTGAACTGCACATGGTGTGCGAATTTTATTATAATCGGTTAAGTGGTTTAGAAGTCCATTGAGGACAAACATTGTGACACGATATTGTATATTGTCTATATATTAAGATAACGAGATGTTACTGTGACTATTAAGAATTACACTGTTTTTATCACATGAGTACAATTATTTATTACAATATAGTTTGGATAATGATTAAAGTATTACATTTAAAAACAGTGCGTCGTAGCTCGTAGCGGCATAATATGTGTTTACCTATAACCAGCCAAAAATAATGATGTTATTTCTGTTATCTTATTTACATGATAAAAAATAAACTAAACTAGGTTCGGTTAATGAGTGTGGCCTCATTAAGAAAACCTATGTGATACAGTGTCCGCACGGAAGTACCTACTGTAATAAAAACCAACCAAGTGCGAATCAGACTCACACTTTGGGTTTCGTACAAACAGAAAACCCTGAAAAATAAGACTTTTACAACTTTTAGAGTCGATATTTCCTTACTTAACCAAAGAATAGTTTAATTTTTATTTATTTACGTAAATAATTGATATACTAGAAATAGAACTACAAAGGTACATATAATTATGCTTTTTATTATAATATTATAATCAGTAAAAACTCCATATTATGAAAACTACACATAATTTGTTGTTTAACGAATGTGTTGTAGTTGTGTTGATGACATATGAGGTGTTTGCTCATTAAAACGTACAAGAATAACGTTAACTTACAATGTCTATGTTGCACTGTGGAATAATTAAAGACGTAGTAGTGAGAATTTACCTTATGATTGTAATAAGTTAAGACAAAATTTAATCCTTACTAATCTATACTAATATTATAAAGCTGAAGAGTTTGTTTGTTTGAACGCGCTAATCTCAGGAACTACTGGTCCGAATTGAAAAATTCTTTCGGTGTTAGATAGCCCATTTATCGTGGAAGGCTATACATAGGAAATATATAGTTATATATTAAATATATAGTATTATCATCACTCTAAGACCAACAGGAGCGGAGAAATGCGGGCGAAACCGCGGAGCACAGCTAGTATTTAAATACGAAAGGTTTGTTTGATTATCTTTATAGTTGCAATAGATTGATACTTTGATATTATTTTTTGGAGATAGTTAGGAAGCTACAGAGCGGGCTGAGGCTACATAGACCACTTTTTACAAATTTCGAGTCTTAAGAGAGACAAAAACAAATAATATAAAGTTCGTTCTTATACAAAAAATAACTCTTATTTAGGTTGTTGATTTTAAATGGATACATTTAAATATATCTCTCATTACAATATTCATAACACTCAGTCGACTTTACCTCGCAACTTCAATAGCAATATATTTCAAAGATGAAATACTTAGCGAAATGTTAACGTATTAAAATTTAAGTTATTTATAATACTACGAATGCAGAGGTTACAGACATGTTTATATGTTTACCCTGTAAAAATAAATAAGAAATATCATTGACTACTTAAAAACTCCAAGTGAATTTCAGGACTTATCTCATCTCTATAATATAAAAATGAATCGTAAAATGTGTTGGTAATCGCATAACTCAAGAACGGCTGAACCGATTTCGTTAATTATTTTTTTATAATATTCCTAGTAAGTACGAGAATAGTTCTTATCGAGAGAAAACGTAAATATGTTACACGGGCGAAGCCCGGGCAGACCGCTAGTCACTACATAGTATAATTCAAAGTCGCTTTCTCTGTCCCTATGTCCCTTTGTATGCTTAAATCTTTAAAACTACGCAACGGATTTTGATGCGGTTTTTTTTTTAATAGATTGGAAGGTTTTAGTATATAATTTATTAGGTTTTAGACAAAGCGGGCGAAGACGCGGGCGGTAAGCTAGTACTATATAAACTTCTTGTGTCGCGGTGCTTGAAGTTAAACTCCTCCGAATCGTTTTGGCCGATTTACATGAAATTTTGTGTGCAGGTAGGTCTGCGAATCGAACAACATCTATTTTTCGTCCCCCTTAGTGACAAGAGAAAGGCAGAACAACATTTACCGGGACAGCTAGTTGTTTATATAAAAAATTAATCCTGAAAAATGGTTGTACCTACACTGAAACCTGATGACGAACTGTCAGAAGTAAAACAGCTAAAATCGTTTAACACAAGCTTCTAAAGAGGTACTTAACGAGTGCTCGCGGTAGGTACCTCTAACCTGGCATTATTTCGTTATTAATACCACAGCTCATCATTATCCTACCCCTTTTTAATTACATTTAATGAATAAGCGAAAATTGCCTTTTGTTCCCAACAACGCGACCTTTATGTGAGGCGATTCGTGCGTATCTTAATGAGGTTTTGAAATTTTAAAGGCTGTTTTCGAAATTATTAACGATCTTTGTGAGTGATGCGAGGTTTATGGGCTGATTATTCAAGGTTGAGAGGAATTTTTGATGTTCAAGTTTTTAGCCGCGCGTAATAAATTAGATTCTGTTTTCAGTTCGCGAGAGCGGAGCTAGTGAAAAATAATATTTAAATTTTAAACGAGAATTTGCACAGATTTTTCCGTGTAGCAATACTTAAGTTGGTACCTAAAATTTAAGCTCTCTAATCAAAAGAATCTAATTTGATTGTTGATTAGCTTTTAAAAGTGCATTTTATTGAATTCAGATTAAAGATACCGTGTAATCTACTGGTTACGAATCTTTAATATATGGATAAAACCATGATAAAACTGATGAATTAGTGTATACTATTTTCTTATTATTGGTGTCTGCTTTGCTTGCATACTCATCATAATTATAGTTTTCAATTACTATAACTTTCGTTCATATTTAAAAAAATATTATACGCGTGGTGGAAATACTACCAAGTTGCTTAAATATCATAACCGCAATAAACTTATAAAACAAATTATTTTTCTTCTGAATATCTATCGAAATTTCCAATCAACATCAAGAAAAGTTACATTATTTTTCATTTGATTCGTCAACACTTTATTCCAAGCTAATTAAAAGTGTCTATTATAGGTTCTCAACTTATTTACCTCCGCTAGAGAACTCTCATTAGAGTTGTATAAAAGTTTTTATGTCGGTCGTTCGCAGTTTCACTAGAAACTAAAAGAAACCATTTCTACGAATGGAGGGCACTAAATAAAGAAAATGTATTGGCGCTTTACCTGCTTACTTTTATTTTTAGCGAATAGGAACGTCGCAAGCTTCGCGCCACAAAAGAAAAACAAAGAGTATACAATGTGTACAGGTAACATATTATGTCTAATCTTATGTAATTGTTTTACAATATCGACCTTTTAAAATAGTTTAAAAACTGAATACATTGCTCTAATATTCCAAAAAAAGTAAACATCTACAATTTATACTTTACACAAAAATTAACAAATTAATCTATGAATTAATCAAAATAATTAAAATAATAGATAACATAAGAATTTTTGAAAAAAATATTTACCCAAATTACACATGACAATAGTCATAACACGTCCAAAATTTAACGAGCCTGTCTTGAACAAGCTCACACAACAAAGGTCTATTAAAAGTCCGCCAAAACGATCATACTGCAAAACTTTGAGTTGAGCGCAGAGCCGCAAAACAAGCTGAATTTATAATTCACCACAACGAAGCCATTATTTAGATTTAGGCAAATCAGTGCGGGCAAAACATCGCTTTTCACTTACACTCGTCCTCATTTGTCTTCAAGTTTTTGAGCTTACGAATTTTGATATGAGAAGTTATTTGAAGAGACGTGCTCGGAGTTCACTGGGAGCTAAGATATCAAAAGTTAATTATTTATGTAACGCAGGGGAGTTATTTATATGTATTATTATTATTATATAAAAGATAAAACTTTGTGATAGTAAAAGCATTTAAAAAATCAATCAAGTAGTTTTTGAGTTACATCGTTACAAAAAACGAACATAATATAATAAAATATTGGACCACTTTTATTATATATAGTCTTACAATTTACATGCACTCGTTCTGATAGATATTATGTAGTTTGTTCATGCTTTAAAAATGAGCATAGGCATACTCTACATTATAAATTTCGATGCCCGAATGATAACGATGCGTAAAAGATGACTTAAATAAAAATAAAAGAGAAAATAAGACCGCGTCCACGCTTATTTTAGCTAATCTTATTTATGATAATTATATTTTCATGATTTACATTATATGTAGTACTAATTGTATGTTATTCATTTAGATAAAACTCATACAGATAAGAAGATTAAAAATATCTTGGAACATTGTTCTAAGTAAAGATGTAAAAATAATGTTGCGTTTGCCTGTAAATTGAGTAAATATTAAGTTATTGAGTTAAAATAGAACATCTGCAACGCCAGCGCCTTTTCATTAAAAATAGTTAACTATCTCTATCGTGTTTTGGACATGCTTTTTGAAGTGAAACTTCTTTATCGGGGTTGGAGAAATTTAGTGTAACATTTTCGTTACGCGTGACATTTTTCCGTTACGCGCCATCTTTTTCTTATCCCTACCACGCGTGATTCGAAGTATTTCTGTAAAGTTGCATATAGTATTTTTTTTTTGAAAATTAAGGTGTTAAAGAAGTTTCACTTCTTACGTGTGTACACTAGTACACGCACACATATTTTTTCTATTCTACTTACCTTATATGTTCCAAGTGCAGACACACAGGCCTCCTATGTTGATTCAGGCCATAATCCACCACGCTGCGCTGGCCAAGTGCGGATTGGTAGATGTCACGTGTTGTCGAATTTTTTATTATTCGACATGTTGGTTTCCTCACGATGTTTTCCTTCACCTTTCCGAGGAATGCTTATGTTGATGAAGCGCAGATAAATTGCTTGGCGTCTACTTACATTCGTTACTTAGGTTTTATTTAATAATATATAAATATATAGCTTTTCTCTCAAAGGAACACGTACCTTATTTCTCAGGCAATTATTTACACACGCGGTATGAGTTTTAATTAACTCGCATTCCATATTAAGGCTTTGTTAGGCAATTTTCCTTGAATGTATTGAGAATTTTAGTATTAAAAACCAATACTGAAAAGCTGGCAAAAATGAATAAATATTTTATATTTAAATGATTAATATAAATATTTTGTTCGTTTTATATGCAATTCAGTAGGATTAAATGTTCGTTTTCTATGAGAGAAGCAGAATCATCACTACAATATATTTTCTTCTTCTTAGAGTGTAGTTGAAAGTATTTAATACTAGCGGTCCGCCCCGGCTTCGCCCGTGGTACATATTTCGCAATAAAAAGTGGCCTATGTCCTCTCTCGGGTATTATAAATATCTCTATACCAAATTTCATGCAAATTGGTTCAGTAGTTAAGGCGTGATTGAGTAACAGACAGACAGACAGAGTTACTTTCAAATTTATAATATTAGTATGGATATACCTATTTGAAATTTTAGGTCAACGTTTGGAAACCAAATGCATAAGTATAGAAAGAGGTTAGGAAATAATATTATAGTGAAAGGTTAGTTTAAAAATATTGTTACTGGCGGTATTTTCTTTTTTACTTTACTTACGTACCAACTGATTAAATTATTGTTACTAACAAACGACTGGAACGAAGCTAGAATACCAAATCCCATTACGAAAAATCAGATTTTTAAACAAAAAAGATTTTATTTCCATAGGGAAATAGAAAACGCATTCACATTTTGATCAATGTTTGATTTAGGGCTTTCATGATACACGAAAAATGGCATCCATTTAAAATAGTATCACTGTATTTTGACGACTTTTCAAATAGGTATTGATGATTTAACTATTGGTTCGGTAGAAAAAGTTTTCATATCTATCGAAATATCAACAAAATTATGCTTATTTGGTAATGCACTTAGAATAAATAAAAGAGCAAAAAGAGATTTATAGCGTTTGAAATAGAAACACAGAGATAAACTATATCATTCAGGCTGGCATTCCAAAAAGGTAAGAGAGTATTTCATGATGAAAATAAGAGCATCGAGTATTCACACAATTTTTAAGCTATTGCATAGCTTCTATCGCGGGCCTTGAGCGTGGGGACCGAATCCAGAAATTCCGTAACGGAAAAACCTCACGCTCCCCACTCCGACGCACACGGAGGCTTGAGGAGGAGGCGGAAGCCACAGCTTGAAGGCATGCTATGCAATAGCTTAACCGCGGCAGTCCCCGAGTGCCACACGTCTTTTTTAATTATAGAAGGAACAGATATATTATGATAATGATATTATCTACCACTTTACTAGAGATAGTGGCCCTTCAAGAATAATTTATTACATTAACAGTTTTGACCATCACACTATTTATATGTATTGTTTTTTTAACTTCCTTATCTTCTGTTCGTTATGCTCCTAACGTATATAGCCACAATCCCACAAATCGTGGATTTGTCAAACATCTACATAGATAGTATATAGTCTAAATAAATGATCATTATCCATCAGCCGTACACAAGTCAGACATAGCTCGAATCGTTCATCTGCAAACCCGTGTCCATAAACAAGGCACCACTCTGCTCTGTCAAACGGGACCCGATGACGTCATATAACTCACTTGTGACGTTGAAATATCGGTGTTTACATTCGCAGGTAACACCGGTTGTGATTTAGAACCAATTGCGAACGTTTGGCTATTAGATGTAAGACTGTGTTTATTGAAACTTGACTTACGGCCTTTTTCCCGAAGGCTGAAGGTATGCAAGAGCATTCTCCACTTTCAAAAATTGTGTTTATAATATAAAAATGTGCGTGTATGTTTCTATGATAAAGTAGGCTAGTGTAGCCAATAGACAGATGTACATGCAATGGTAAAGATTTTGTCGATCAAAATCGTGTAAATAGGCTATACTTCCTACCAGCGCTTCCGTTGGTAAAGATTATGTCATTGGATCTACGATTAGAAGAAGTAAAATTAGTGGGATACTCAAACACATGTGTTTTTATAACTTTTAATCAATACCAGGATCTTATTATTTTGTTAGTAAAAATATAGAGTTTCTTCATAGAGATAAACAAACAATTCAAAATATCGTCGCCATTTTGCAAATCAAACAATGTGTCTTTATTTTACATGCCAAAGATCTGTTGACAGGTATATAATACAATTTACCTTCACCTTTGACCTTTTTTCTATAAATAGTCACAATTCAGTGTGAAACAGCATTTGTATTTTTTGTTTTCATTACCTATGTTATTATGCCTCGCGAGTTTTTAGCCCGCAAATCAACAAAGCAGTGAGTATATAAAAACCGAATATACATAAAAGAGCTAAATCTTAGATTAAGGATTGGTCTCCGCGCGCGCGCTACGACTAGATACCGCCCCACCTAAAAACAATAGCTCTGTGAGTGCGGCAACTCATTTCTGTAGTGTGTGTTAGGCAATTTGTAAAGACGCTAGTGTGTGTGAAGAATTGGGCTGCCAGCTACATAAATTTTACCTCATAAATGGGAAATCTGCCACCTTGGAAAGAAGTTTGAAAAATATTTTTTTTCATCCTGACCTGGCCGGGAATCGAATCCATGAACGATTTGAGTCGCATGACTCAAATCCACTTGCGACGCTACTATACTATAGTCACAAACTCACAAAGGTTGTTTAAAAGTAAAAAAGCGGAAATAAAAAAATAACATATTATATGAGTCAGTTAAACATGGTTAAACAGAAATAAATTATTGTTATTATACTTTTTTATACATATTGTGTTAGTAATAGTATTGAAAAAAAAAGTTCAAATTATTGCTAAAAGATTTCCTCAACCACGTGTAATTTTTTGGATATGCAGTACGGCAACACCGAATGGCGTCGTATTTTCGTAGAAAAAATTTTCGAAGTAAAGGAGAAATTTCGAATAATACGATACTTAGTGATGGTACGTGATCCCTGTGTCTTTCTTATTTTTTGTTGTATTATTTTTAAATAGTTTTATGACACAAATAGGCATTTTACTTCAGATTTTGTTCAAAATCTTTATAAACTATCGGTTCGCCCTCTCCACACAATGCTTGTGACACGACTGGCTTGGGTACGCCGAATTCGGCGTACTATTAGTTGCCGCATTTTTCAAGTACGCCGGCGGTATCTAGTCGTAGCGCGCGCGCGGAGACCAATCCTTAATCTAAGAGCTAAATGATAAACATACATATATAATTACATAGATGCTGGATTTTGGACACAAGTTTATGAAACAGTGTTGGATACAATGCGGCTTTACGTTTGTATTGAGAGATTGATTAGAATTAAGTAAAAACATATATTTATAGAGCTATATTAATAGCCAATTTATAGACTATACCAATATTTTTGTATACAGTATACTACTAAGGTGAATAAAATTGTAATAAGACCTCTTTTATTGGAAGAATGAGTATCATATGCAAATGAATCCACAAACATTCACACCAACAAACCAATCAAATATCACCAATCATCACCATCAACCACCATCCATCACCATCACAATATTTTACCATTTTCCCATAGCAATTCAATAACGTAGAAATAAAAACAACAAAAGTATTTCACAATCATTATATTGTATACACAAAACAGTACATAATATAACTGTCAACAATAATACAATCATGTAACAATATCACTCTGGAACCTCCGATAGAATATCACAAACAAGATATCAATAAAGAATATGAGATTACAATATATCAGTTTCCTGTATATGTATCAAAGTTTACTTACATCACTCCAACAATATCTGTTTTATTTTAAACTAGCGGTCCGCCCCGGCTTCGCCCGTGGTACATGTTTACGTTTTCTCTACATAAGAACCATCCTCGTACTTCAAGGAATATAATAAAAAAAGAATTATCGAAATCGGTTCAGCCGTTCTCGAGTTATGCGCTTACCAACACATTTTGCGATTCATTTTTATATATAAGAAGACTAGCTTACCGCCCGTGGCTTCGCCCGCTTTGTCTAAAACCCAATAAATTATATGTACCCAAACCTTCCTCATGAATCACTCTATCTATTAAAAAAACCGCATCCAAATCCGTTGCGTAGTTTTAAAGATTTAAGCATACAAAGGGACATAGGGACAGAGAAAGCGATTTTGTTTTATACTATGTAGTGATTTAAATATACACGTGACAAATACCATCTTATGTTATCAATACTTTTCAATTACATTTATTTACATATTTTTAACTATGAAAAATGTGCATCTACGTGAAAGAATGCATATTTAAACGTAAAGAAGACGAGTTTTTATAATGAAAATGTTAACTATAACAATCACTATTTTGTGCATTAGTCATAGTGTTTAATAATTAAACTACATTTACGTATAATAATGAGATTTATTTAGAAAAATTAGCAATATGTCTATACTTGTTCAGTTTTTAAAGTGAAACTTTTATTACATCGTCTCAAACTTTTTGGTCTGTGTAGCGCATGTCGCGTGACGGTCGGCTGCCGAGTAGGTATAAAGCAGTGTTCGGAAAGTTTCACTTTTACCGTGGTTTCATAAAACCACACAACATTTTTTTTTGTCATGGCGTAAAATACGCAACTATGAGTATGTATTTTAAACAAATTTAAATCCGTTATTTTCCACAATTCAGTCATGTCTAATTGAATGGATACAATTTTAAAGCAGTGATAATATTAAAATTTATTATCACTGAGAAGTTTTTCCCACTTACAGATAATAATTTGTATGAATCTGTCGATTTATTTTTTGAAGCTTTATGAGACAGATTAATCAGTATGAACCAGGTTACTATACATAAATTCGATCTATTTAAATAGCTATTTGATAGCATAGACAACTTAAAAACCAATAGTTTCTTTTCCTTATTCCCTTGAAATAAAATTAAATCTACGTAGTAACGACTTCAGGTGCAGTGGGCGGTGGCGCTGACGGTACGTTGGGAACTTCGAGTCGTTTTTGCTTTGCGTCCTCTTTGTGTTGGTGGTAGAACCATCTGGAATATAATATGAACCATTAATATGATTGTTCTTAACTGTTTGTAAATTTAAAACTATTACCTACTTACTACCTACTTGCTTAGATCGATTGGTTACTGATATTTGACTTTTTCATTCGATATTTATACATCACAAAGGGTAAATAAACTATAAAATATATACAAGAATATGAGCGATCTCGACTTAAAGACAAATATTTCCTTTAACACCCCGTATGATTAAAATAATTATTTTTAATAGTTAAATAAAATAATATTCATCCCATTGTTGAAAGATTCATCCATTTCAGGAAGCCCCTTTGGCTGCATCTTTTTAATTACTCAAGCTGTTCAATTTAACCTATTATAGACATATACCATATACGCAACTAATATTAGATGCTCCCAAATATCCTACAGTATTGTTAACTTAGTCAATAATAAGGAAAAAGGCGGAAGAAAACAGGAAAACATTAACGTCTTACCCTTGTGTTTTAGACATGTTTAATCATGTCTCCAAATGGACATAAGAGCAGACTTAGGTAAGGGAATTACACCTTTATGCCCTTTACATATAGGTTATAATTAAGTATGCATTTTCTACGAGAAGCAGATGGTAAATGACAAACACAGATTAACGGCGATTCTGGAAGTGTTATCACTTCCTGAATTTCAGTAATAGTTCTAAAATGCTGACTAGATTATATTAACATTGTATATGCATAATTTGCTACCTATTTTTCTATACATGTCTGGGATACATGGATGAAAAATGTCAAAAAATATATAGCTAATAAACTAAAAAACGCCCTTTAACCCAAAGGAGTCGGTTATATACAAACATACAAGTGAAGATAATAAAAGCGTTTTTATAAAAGACAACGTCTGAACCAGATTCTACATCATGTCAAAATATGAATTCAATTGACGGATATTTTTTTTACGATTTCCCATAAATAAAGATGTATACAACTTTCAGTAAATTACGCCATTGAAACTTACCCAAATATACATAATGCGGGTATAGTAGCCAGCACGCTTAAAAGAAACACGGCTCCGGGCAGAACATGCAACGTCATGATGTAGACCCGGGAGTATAAAGGAGCAAATATAAGTGGCATCATTGTTTCTGCTACACCGAAGAGCGAAAATACTTTGCCTGTAAAGGAAAACATGATTAATTTACATGTAATACATAATGATTCAACTTTCGAATTTAATTAAACATGAAGACAGGTTAAATATTATACATTTATAGGCCAATCTCTACCAATATTACATTTTTGTTGAATGAATTTTCTTGGCTTTTTACCACTGATACCCTAAATCTTGAAACTTTAAACTTTTAAAGAGTAGATTAAAACTTGCGCCTCGGTTATCCTGCTTCTTCAGTGCTACATTTTTTGCGCAGAATTCATAATTAGTGCTCTAAAAAGGCTGAATATTTACCCAATTCTTGGTGAGAGACCAGCTTCGACGCTATCGACCTCAGAGCGATGGTTGTCGTCCCATTTAATATCTCAACGAGCGGAGCTAGAGACAAACAAAATAATAAGAATTTATGTTCGACAACTTCACAGATAATTTTAATTACAAACTAACTTGGAAACTACTTTGGCAAAGATCAAACGATCGTTACGTTTCTTTGATAAATTTTCTAGCATTTCTTTTAATTGACGCGAAGTTTGTTAAGATAATAAATTGGAGGCAAACTTGTTTTCTATTTATGGGTGCTCTTTTTATTCAATATTTTGATAAGTGTCACTGATTTGACTGGATTAGCTGAAATTAACTTTTTGTTATTTTTGGATGGAGGTTCAAAATAGAGTGTTGTGAAGGAAAACGCAAAAATAATTTTGTGACAATATTTAACATCCATTTATGATCCTCCTACGCAGTTAAGCCGCTGTCGTTTTAAATTATATCTATTCACCTCTGAAGTAATTTCAAGAAAAATTCAACATAATATATAAAATGTTTGTCTCTTAACATAATCGTAACGTAACCGTAAATATCATAGGTGGGTATGATACAACAAATCTTTGAAATCAAAATATTATAATATTAAATTTCAAGTTACAAACAAAAGGACATAAGAGCATCCGATTGATAACATAATATTGTCTCACCAACAATCAATACTATTTTCATTAAAATCCGTTCAGTCGTTTCAGCGTGATTGAGTAACGAACTTCCAAAGTTTTGCATGTATAATATTACCACATTAAACCTCAAACCTAATGGTCTGGCGGCTGGCTGATGACACTGCTGTAATCTTACTCATGTAGATAGTTCTTATTACTGCATTCGGACATAGTTGATATATTACGTTCCACGCATGAACTTGCGCTTAACTTCAGCCCATCCAAAAATATTTAAGAGTACAAATAAAGTCCATACATACCTACATACACCTCGTAATCATTTCTAGCAAAAGCCAATACCAGCGCTCCAGCTATTTTGCTAGAAGTCGATATCATCCCCAATACTGAATCATCAGCTCTTAACTTCTTGCTGAATATCGTTATAGAGAACATTGTACCTGGTAAAAAGAAAATACATTAAAAAATAAAATATAATAATTTGAATACTGAGAATTTTTCAGTTGGAATTCTACATAACCCAGGGCCCTAGGGCACGGAATGGCTTGGTATGTGTAAACTCATTTAAAATTCGTGAAAACATAACTATCACAGTGCATTTACATCAAACGAGCAAATGCTCATTCTAACCCTCCCATGACAAATTATTTTAGTGTAAAGAGGCGTAGAGCATTCTTTCGTTATTCTTAGTGCGTTCAAAAAGATTCTATACAATGTTCTAAAACTTAACAACACTGAATACGAGTTTTCGTTTACACTAATAGATCACAAAAGCTCTTTATTTGATGTAAATGCACCGTTTAAACAAATGTTCAATATTTTATTCAATATAGTGTGACTCACAAACATAGTTATTTGAATGGTTCTCGAACATTCTCAACTGTCACTTGTAATACAAGTTAATTTCGAAAATTTTCATAAACACGCAAACCAAGGCGCAGAATTAAACCTGAATAGGTATTATATAAGTCATAAACAATCACATTTTAATTAACTTTATGATAGTTCAGAAGCGCGCTTTTATAAATTTATCTTTAGCTACTAGCATAGTGGTATGTTATCTATTCTCTAGCTATGTTTGAGTCAAATGTAATAGCTACCTAACTTCTAACCTCATAGGTATCTCTAGTAACAATCTGACCAAATGCAATCTTCCGAATAACCCAATGAAACAATGACCGAGCTGAGTACGACAACAAAGACATACAGTTGTATTTTGGCACACCACATAGAAGAGGTTTTCAAAACGGTATGTAGACATGAATATTCCGAATAGGAAGTTGCTATTTACTACAATAATTAGTAAATAGCAACTTAATAGATAGATTTATCTCAATAGATAGATTGACTTCATCTACCTACACGTTAATTATAAAAATACAATTTAAAATGATGGTATATTTAGCAAACAGCAAAGGTACTGCTATTTAAAGATCCAATAAAACTGGTTTACTTTTTAAAAACGGATAATTTGAATACTGATTTTATTATTAATATTATTCCAGTCCCCACTTTTTTATTGCTTATTTATTACTGTTTACAAAAAAAAAATGCTGCATCATATTATGCAATGTTCTACGTTATAGATTTTGCCAGAAAAATACATTAGTGGAAACAACCTAACATGCTACTGTTTTATAAACAAAGTCGATGTAAAACCATCCACACTTCAAGTGTTTACTAACTCACAAATAGTGTTTTAAAATTGATCAACGAACACAATGATGAAAAGAGTAAATATTTTCATACTTGTCCGGTTTTGATGAGTCATCATTATCACGTGTTATTTAAATTTTTCATTAAAAACTACAATGTGATTTTAAATAATTGCCGTTTTTGTGTGACGGTTCTAAATATTATATGGTCTTTATTCCTAATTTCCTTGTATTTATTAAATTTATTTTTAATAGGTTATTTGTGGTTGAAGATAAACCACTCATAGTGCTGTAACATTATTGTTCGTTTTATTTAATGAAGGCATTTAGAAACTATCTAAGGAAGTTTCATATAAAATTCACATATCTATGTCTCTACATAACAGAGAACCCAAAAGGAAGGGTTCAAATCACACACTACCTATATAGGTTAAAAAGAATTCACCAAATTACCATATTTATCTTTTATTATGAGTCCATCTAAGAAAAGGTCAAAGAGCTAGATTTAAAATGCAAATGCACTTTGTTTATCTTGATAATATTATGCTAGAAAAATCTGAAATACGCAAGGATTAAGTATTTTATAACAACAACAATAATAATTTAAGATTTCTTGAGAAATAAGGCCGTCAAAATATACATAGCTTTAGCTCTAGAAATTTCTCTATCGAAATTAAAAATAATCATGGAAATTGATTAAAAACCATGGAGCAATCAATGTTACACTTTTAAAAATATTACGAGTAGAGAATCTTCCGCTTTTTCAAGGCACTTCTTTTACTCATTAAAAAAGTTCTATATTATATTATTTTGTTGAATTTTAGCAATCGTTAATCATTATAGTTAATAAATAATAAATACATACCAATAGAATGTGTGACAAGACTGTACGTGGAGTAAATACTGTATTTCACTTCGTCCCAGTTGAAGCGGTATCGTGCGAATATGTACATTATACTCAGCTCCCCTGAAATAAAATACATATTAAATATTTCCTTTGCATATTATACTAATTTATATTAATACTGAAAATCACCACAGTTGTAAAGTATAATGTAATGAACTTTGTATGGTTCTAGCGGATAATCTTCAGAAGTACAGATTTGACGATGAAAATTAGTTCACAAACAGCAATTGTCACTATTCAGGAGTAACATAAAAAAACAGGCTATTTATGGGGTAGTTATATAGGTATGTATAATATGAACTACCTACTTCTGAATGCTTTTGGATACGGTTCGGCATTCACAAAAATAGAAGCTCAAAATATCCCCATATCCCCATAACATTAACCCTTTACAGATTAGGAAAAAAATATACGGAAAAACATTATTACAAATTAGGTGTTTTGTTGATGTAACAGGTATTGAAACCGGATGCGTCGTTCAACTTCAGTGCTTCTATAATCATGATCAGAAGCTATATAATATCACATAGACTATACAATATGTGACTTCAACCAGATCCTTATCCGCCATAAACTAACCAAAACCTATTTTACATATATGGAAGAGAGTTTAGGAAAGACTCTATCTTCGTCTTATTTATATCTGTCATGGATAATTGGCTAAATATAACTTCTTTTGTATACGCTAGAGCCTTATGATAAACTTTATGAAAAATCTTCGTACTACAAACCTCTTTAATTTTCAATTTAAATCCAACTATAGTAGTGCTCCAATTTTGATTGAATATTACGTCAATGTACATGATATTATGTTATTGTACTTGTTTCATCTTCTGACATAATAATATGAACACAAATATATTAATAAAATAATAAGGAGGTAAGTCAATATAAAATGTTATAGCCATGTCAACGGATACACGGTCACAGCACTCTAAAATGCATTATAACCCTTCAACGATATAACTTATCTGTTTATCTATTTCGCAATACAAACAATTCAAATTACATAACCGTGGTTATGTCCGCTGCCACTTGTCAAGTTTACTTGACAAGCAATAATGGACTTAATGCACTCGCATTTTGGACTAATTTATAGTGACACAAATTCAATAGCCAGTTTGTTACATAACTGTATTTTAAAGGGAAAGTTATTTGCATTTTACTGGCGTTTTCTCAAACACAATGCGTAATATTTCACAGTGCATTTAAATTTATAGTGACACCGTATAAAAACTATTTAGGGTAATCGCTTTTGTAATCATAATCACTTCAAACATTCATTTAATCAGTCTTCTATTAGAAGCTCTTCCGTCTACATAACTATTTATCATGTAATTATGACCTACACGGTCTATATATACGAACTCTTGTACGAAATATGAATGAAATCATTAATGATTGATATACTATTTTTGACCAATAACTTTGCATGCATACCTTACAAAATTACATGTCTTGACTGTTTTACAAACAAAATAATAGAGCTACAATATTTATGTACTTGTATCGGTTATCTTGAAGCCTTGATCGGTAGTCAGGCAAAGTATAGATTTCTAGGAACGTCTCGAATAGCAGGCTTTATTGTACATATATCCTCACTAAAGCATAAATATTGAGAAAATATATTACCAAAGAATAATGATATTTGAAGTATGCTCTTATATTAAAAATCTACTCTTTTAAACCACTACGCTACCGAAAATTTGTAAGAAACTATCTTTCCGCCCGCCATTTCACCTGCGTTGCCTAAAACCTCATTAATTATATGCTAAAATCTTCCTCAATAATTACTTTATGTATTTAAATAGAACATAGAGACAGACAGACAGCGACAGCGACTTTGTTTTATAGGTACTATGGGTGTGATTAATTGTTTACACGTGCCTACATCTTAATAACGATTTTTGATATTAGATATATCAATGGAATGAGTAGACGTACTTTAAAATGTTATAAAACTACTCTTATGATGAGAGTCTGTCTCGACAAATATTAGGCTTAACAAATGGTGAATGATACAGCTGGTAGATCGATCAAATTATTATCAAATTTACAAGCTAAATAAACTAATAATTTATTATTATTTAACATAAGTTTTCCTAATAAACGGGTAGACTTCTTTATATCTTATTCTTTTTTCTTTATCTTCTTACGAGAGCTTTGGCAATGATAAATTCTCACGCAAGCGGAACGCATTGTTGCTACTTAGTGACTTTTTAACAACTCTTTAGGAAATGTTAGTTTGTATTTTTTATGTACCTATTGAATTATAGCATGCAATAGCAATAATTATAGCATATATATAAGCACGATTGAACATATTATATAAATTTTGTAAGTTTGGTCTCGATTTTCAAGCTTTCGTGGAAATAAGGTAGTCCAAACATTATAGCAACCAATGTTCAATATTATCTTAAAATATTAAAAATATCATGTAAGACTTAAAAAAATAAGCCCAAAATTCAATCTACAATCTTTTAATGAATAATAAATGTATTCAGAAGTTATGTTTTATTTTACTCCATTCTACAAAAAACAAAAATAGCCTTCAACGTGTAGATCAAAATCTGCTTCATAGTCGTGACAAAGCGAAACATAATGATTGTTGATAATATTTATTATTTCATTTCAATAGCCTAGTTTTAAAACTCGATGTGTCTACGCGGCATTAAGCCTTTTTAACTAATTTATTTTAATATATTTTATATAATTTAAAGCTTTAGCATGTCAATGTCTACAACCCGTAAATTTTACACCTACATAAATAACTCAACATTTATATGAATAAAGTGAGAAGTTTTCGTTTAAGAAAATCTTCTTATATATATAAAATTCTCGTGTCACAATGTTAGTCTGCATACTCCTCCGAAACGGGTGGACCGATTCTCATGAAATTTTCTGTGCATATCGGGTAAGTCTGAGAATCGGCCAACATCTATTTTTCATATTATGTACCACGGGCGAAGCCGGGGCGGACCGCTAGTCTTTTATATTAGTATCAAATGTACATTCAAAAGTAACAGAATAAATCACATACCAAGTAATGTACCTAAAGATGCATATTATTTTTTTCTAAATGTATATCTTGAACAAAAATGTTAGAATTTTCGATGAAAACACTAGAATCATAATTCTATTAATAACAATGATATTTTATGTATAGATACGTTATATACTCACAATATATCCAAAAAAAATGCTTCATATGCAGTGTCAGGCACACACAAATACAATTTTCATTTTACTTAATTTATTACATTGACAGACTGTATAAGAGAGATGGCTCTAATAAAATGATATAAACAAAAAAGACAAAGATAGTTTGTCACTTCCGCGCAGGTGTAAGCAAAAGTCATAAGAATTCACCAATTAAATATAAATAAACAAATAGTTGCCATGGTAATTGGCATAGATTAACGACACAGAAGGTTCAATGTTAAAGATGTTAGGTTTCCTGCACAAGTAAATAAATGTGACAATTTCATTTACTATTTTATGATTATTATGGTGTCGTATTAAAATGAAAAAAAAATAAAAAACTTTTTTGGAGATATAACTGTATTAAGTATTTATTACTAGCTGTGGTGTTCGTTTTCGGTCATCATCATTTCACCCGATAATCACCCACTGCTGAGCATACTGCATATAGTCCTCCTTATGAACTCCATAAGGACCGATCTTACGCTATTCGTTTCAAGGCAGTTCCCGAAACCCGTACAAGGTCATCACTCCAACTTGTAGGATAATTATAATAATAGTGGTGCCTAGATGAAAAAAAAGGATGAAATAAAAGAAAGGATGAAGTATACTTAAGCCTTTTTTATCTAAAACACAAATAAAATTTATGTTCAATAGCTATTTACAGAAAAGCAAATAGCATTTTTCGTCAGTAGCGATAATCTTTTCTTCAATGTAACTATACGTATATTCAACATCATTTTTAAAAACAAACATTTTAGCCATCACGATTTCATTGTATATAATCTTATATATAAAAATGAATCCCAAAATGTGTTGGTAAGCGCATAACTTGAGAACGGCAGAACCGATTTCGTTAATTCTTTTTTTATTATATTCCTTGAAGTACGAGGATGGTTTTTATGTAGAGAAAACGTAAATATGTACCACGGGCGAAGCCGGGGCGGACTGCTAGTAAATAGATATATTTGTTAATTATATGCACTCCTCCTTAAGTTGATCGTATCCACATGATAATCTTTGAACACAGTGTACGGCTAGCTTTGTCATACTAGTGATTGAAGCAATGTTTTATCCCTTTCATTATTTCAATACACGTGTCAAGCAAGTGTCATTAATAAAGAATTGTAAATTGTTATTTTTACTCTTAAACTGTAATAATTTAATATATTTTGCTGTGATATGATATTCCTTTATCTTTCTTTATTTTTTTGCACGAATACGTGCACTTTCTGAACACACAGGAAGGCATTTTCGACAACTTTAATGTACCTATCGGCACATGCGCTCACTGGGACCGGTGACAATCTGACTGATTGCATTGGTCCCAAATAGGACCAATTCACGGAATCAGTTTTGGTGCGTTGATGACGTATCTACCTCTTGTTTCTATATATAATATCATTGATTAATAATTAATTATTGTCCTAACATTAATTAAAGGTCAACGAACTTTTGAATACGTCACACTTTTATTTATTTCTATAATCCTTACTTTATCCTTCCTGATACAAATAATAAATGAGAATATGTTTATTAGTCCTTCTTTCACGTCGCAACGGATCGATTTTATTATATGATTGCTTAGTCTGAAGATACTTAGGTGGCTAGAGAGCAATATGGGCCACTTTTTTACTTCACTAACACATCTTATTCCCATATTAATATCACGAGCAAAGCCGTGGGTGGAAAGCTAGTTAATTATAATAGATGGGTTCTAAATAAATTTACGGTTGTTAAAAAACCGCGTAGCAGGACTAACAATGGCCCTAATACATTGGCTTAACCTCAATTGTGGTAGGGCATTCAAAACCGTATTGTTAAAAAATTCAATTCAAACATTTTTATAATATTTTTGCACGTCACTGCGTAGGAGGGAAGATTACGCTGAATTATTGCAATCTGTTGTTGTAAAAACATTGTTCATACTGTTTACTTAATATACTTCCGTAAATTGA
This sequence comes from Colias eurytheme, assembly GCF_061535395.1. Lineage (NCBI taxonomy): Eukaryota > Metazoa > Arthropoda > Insecta > Lepidoptera > Pieridae > Colias > Colias eurytheme. The sequence goes on from NC_142990.1 coordinate 9,867,585, forward strand.
TAGTCTACAATTGATATCTAATATCGTGTTCTGATATGTATACTAATATTATAAAGCTGAAGAGTTAGTTTGTTTGTTTGAACGCACTTATCTCGGGAACGACTGGTCCGATTTGAAAAATTCTTTCGGTGTTAGATAGCCCATTTATCGAACAAGGCTATAGTCTTTATATCATCTCGCTGAGTCCAACAGGAGCGGAGCACTGCGGGTAAAACCGCGGAGCACAGCTAGAGTATTACACATAAAGTTTTCTTAAAAGGTAGAAGTTGCTAACGGGCGACATGAAGCAGCAGCAGATGACGCGACGTGTCGCAGCGACACTACGAGTTTCTAAGTATTTCTTTGAAATATTATTTTGTCCTAATCTTGATTGAGTCTTTAAAACTTCCTTCCGAACCGATGGTACCTACTTGTATTATGGGAATACAAAAGTTCTTTCAAATAAGCTGAGTTACACATAATATAATAAAGAGTTACTCAATATTACATAACAATAAAGACTGGTTTAGAAAGCAGTTTCGACACAGAGAAATCTCCAATTTTTATTATTCAAGGTAGTTATATTAAAAAGGTATAAAAAAAAGGTAATAAAACCCTTAAGTACACAACATCGTTCCAACGGGCAAGGACAATGTAAAAAACACTGTATGCAAATATTGTTAACTACTGTATGCAAATATTGTAAACAATATTTTAACTAACTTTACAAAACACATTTTGTTCAGAATCTAATATTTTGTACAGAACAAAGTACTCAATCATTAATCTTGTTTGAGGCATAAGTAGACGGGTAGCTTTAACAACGTAAATTGAAAAATTGCCCATTAAATTGACGATAAGACAGATTTCGTTCATTCGAAGTGGGAGGTAGTAACTATAAGTATTTAGTAATCTGCGATTTCCCTAAGATAATGTTCTTGTGGTATTTCTTATCTATACTCTAATGAACTAAATAGTGCAATGGTTGAGACTGACTTTAGCCCAGAGGCTATGAATTTCGTTCGTCAATGCGTTATAAAATACTTTTTACATTCAAAAAGAAGTAAATAAGGATAAATATTGAAATAACATAATAATATATCGTTTTAGATACAATTATTAAATGAAATGTAACTTCTTTGCTATATTTTTTTTTTATCGCCAGAGTTAAAAGACTTGTTAGAGTTGAAACTATATAAAAAAATCAACGCAATTTTTTATAATAGATCTCTATAATTCGATCGATTTCTTTAAATTTTATTTATTTACTGGGTTTAGCTTCTAGAGCCCTATTTAGCTTTTTAAAATTTCAAAAAAAAAATGTTTAAAATCAATTCAAAAGGCAGTATCAAGTTCGAAATAGTACAAGATAGTACGTTTGAATGTATTTTGCATGTAACAGTTTATTCTGGCAACTTCTATCGGATATTGGGCGAATTTCTGCACGCAACTGAATAATGCAACTAACACTTAGAATCGGCCAGATGTCCGAATATTTGCTCTTTCTCTATACAAATATAGTACTTATAGTGAAATATAAGTACTATATAATATAAGTATATGTTAAGTTGCTAGTGACTTTTGATTTATTATAATAAATTTATTTTATTATTTTCAGCTTTAAAGAACAATCTCTCAAGCATTGTGATTTTGCAGTTGATTATTATTGAAATAGATTGTTCGTATTGTTTCTTACACATAGTTCTCACATGAAGAAGCCTATACTTAAGCCGGGATGAGAGCAAAAATAAAGAAAGAAAATTATTTCTTATGTTGGAAACAGAGTAAAGTTTTTAAAATAAAATAAATTGATGCATTTTACGAAATGTATTCAAAATATATATATTTTGCTATAATATTATGTATTCTAGAAAAAGCAAAGTCCCTCGCATCTATTAAAAGTGGGGATAACATACTGACTGACGGGGTCACTAACTTCTTCAATCTCCGTCATCCAATTCTATGACTCGAAACTTTATTCATTGCAACTGCATAAATTAGCTTTTTATTCAACAACCAAATTCAACGTATCTCCCACGATCCTATCTTCCTTCATGATTAGAATAATTTGCTTCTCTATCTAAAGGAGATATATTTATCTACCAGAAATTAATTTTCCTATGTAAGAAAATGCTGCCAATGCAAAATCAAGTCAAATCACATACATTACAAAATCCTTCACTCTACTTTGAGGAAAGAACAATGTTTTGTGTGAGTTGAATGTTATAAATTATGTAGCTATATTGATGTTTTTTAAATATTTAAAAATCTAATAGAACAAAAGATTGGCTTCAATCATACATCAACAAATGATTTGTTGTCCGTAGCCGACTCAAATAAGTAATGGCTGTGGTAATTACCATATCTATCTCCTGAATCTTTATCAATTCACATTGTATTGTTTAAAATATAAAGTTACAAAGAATTTACTTACCCCATAGTGGTCCAAAACTCAAGCATACAACGGTAAGAATGAGGCAGATTCTCAGTCTCCTCTTATTTGGTCCAGCCTTGAACGCGATCTGAATAGTTTCCTTTAAACTGTGGAAATCGAAGAACTCCAAGAAGAATCCACTACAGCCAGTCCGTAGTGTCTAAAATATAATAAATATTAATTTTTCTTCTATCTTAATATAATATAAATTTCGTGTCACAATGTTTGTCCTCAATGGACTCCTAAACCACTTAACCGATTGTAATAAAACTAGCTTACCGCCCGCGGCTTCGCGCGCTTGGTCTAAAACCTAATAAATTATATACTAAAACCTTCCTCTTAAATCACTCTATCTATTAAGAAAAACCGCATCAAAATCCGTTGCGTAGTTTTAAAGATTTAAGCATACAAATGGACATAAGGAAATAGCGACAGAGAAAGCGACTTTGTTTTATACTATGTAGTGATTCGCACACCATGTGCAGTTCGATCCAACTTGAGAGATAGGATAGTATAAACATGTAGGTACCACGGGCGAAGCCGGGGCGTACCGCTAGTATCTTATGCTACTTTCTTTCTTAATCTCTCTTCTAACATCTTAATTTATTTTTTAACAAAATTTAAAATTGTTAGAACGAAACCAAATTTAAATAGACCAATAGGAAGGAATGAGCTTTCAAATAAATCATGAGACTCATCAAAAACGGTTCACCCAGTCGAAAGTTTCGACGTATCAAACGGAAAAAAATATTATTTGAGAACCTCCTTTTTATGAAGTCAGTCAAGAATAAATCTAAATATCTTCAAGCTATTATTATAATTTATTCATAACGTGATAAAATGCAAAATAGTTGTCTATGAATGAGTTCAAACACGTATTTATTTTATGGACATAACCGCGTTTGTTTTTGATTTTATTATTCATTTATTTTTTAATTATTAGATACGCTTTCACAGACAATTATTAAATTATCTATTTTACCATATTATGGGGTCGTATGCCATATTATATAAATACCTAATTGATATTTTAATTTAGTATAAATAAACAATTTTAAATTGCATTCGCAAATCAAATTAAATTTAATGTGTATTAATAGGTAAGTAATTATCTGTAAAATTATTTTATAGTTAACTGACTCTTTAAAATAATATAAGTTGTAAACAGATCAAATCAGAGACTTTACAGTTATGGTTTGATCTCCTTTTGAAAATATTAAAGTTGGTATTACCGGACCGGTATATCTAGATTCTAGAGGTTTTTTTAAGAATGATCTGGAAATCCGAGGAAGCATGTTCTGTACCTATGGAGTATGCATTGATCTTAATTTTACTATATAATTCACAATTTAGAAACATTTTTGACTATTGTTAGAATGCAACTCCTAAATGTAGTATTAGTACACAATTAAATTATAATAATAATTAATTAGGTAATTAAAATAATACGATTATTACTTAAATTCTCTAAAATGGAAATCAAAACACCTTCGCTTCTAAAATTAAACCCAATCCATAATAATATGAGATACATAAACCATCAAAATATAATTTGTAACTCACGGAGTTATCGACTATCGTTGTTTGTAAACATTATTAAGTAGGTAATGTAATATTAGAAAAAGCGTTGCCATTTGGAAACCACGTCTTTGAACGTCGCTAAAAAGTGCATTTATTTTACTTTAAACTTGAAACCCTTGTAACTACGTTAATTTTAATTTTTTATTAATTCTTTACTTTTTCGAATTAAAAATTTTGTCAGTTGTGCCAACAATTAAGCGACCCTATTATAAAAGTGAACAAATCTAATACTTTTATCGTATAATAATTAATTTGATTATCTAGAAAAACTCTACATAAAACAAAAATATGTATATTTACTTATGAATTTCTCTTTCATCCACCAAACAAACTTTAATTAAAATCAGAATACGTTTATTGTTAATCATTGCGTAATTACCAAAGTTGTTAGAAAGATATCATAACATAAACAAATGCATTGATATCGATTTAAATTAATAAACGCAGTCGTCGTAGGTAGCTAGGTTAGGTAAATTTGTTTATTCGTGGTTAAATTAGATAAGTCGTGGCTATTTGATAATAATAATTTACTAAATAATATGTTGAAATATTGAACTAATAATTACACGATACTAACATAAATAGACAAATAAGAATGAAACAAACATGAATAAAATGTGAACTTGCCTTTTCTTTATTTTCGAGCCATCTGTGGTCGTCAATAGCGATCCAAACGTATGAGAAATTTATAAACTGGAACAACGCGGACGCACTGAAAACACCATAGTAACCCGCGTAACGCAATAGTACACCGCTCAGTCCCATTCCCACAGGGAAACCCACAGTCATGCACAAACTAAGTATCCCCATGCGGAAAGTCCTCGTTTCTTTAGACGTTATGTCCCCTAAGTAGCTAAACGCACCGAGAAACATCGTGTACCATCCGCCTGTCAGCGCTGGGAATATGACCTCCATAAATACAGTCAACTCCACAGGGACTTGATAGAAAAAGTATGTATTGATCATGTTAAGAATACAAGTCATGAATTCCCCGAAGATCGGCATCAACATGCAGATTTTCCGTCTCCCGGTTTTGTCGCTCCATGCGCCGATAAATAACATTAGGAGCGTCGGAACGGCCGTGTGGATTACACTTTTCCATCCCTGTACGGATGCGATAAGTTTCTGCACTTCATCCTCTTCAAATGTGTGGTTTGCTCGGTTTCTCAACCTCAGATCTGAGCACACTGTATCACTGAACTCCAGGTTGACTCTACAGGCCTTATCTAAGTTCAAATTCTGCGTCGCCAGCATTGCCAAAACACTAGGCATCACGAACAACGCCAGCACTGGTTCCACTGTTATATTTGATTTGATATATTTCAATCTCTCGAAAAAACCCATGTCCGAAAAGTCAATTATCACTTCCGACTTCAGCGGCAACTCCTCTATCTTCTCCGCAACTTTCGGCACTGCTTTTTCGACCGTCATTTTGATGTTGAATTGAATAAAAAGACACAATGCACTATAGAGGCCGGAAAACACGCGCGAACTATGTGTAATGTCCAATTACATTGTTATTGACTACGCTGGGAGATGAATAGGGCCTGTAATACGTTGAGCGTCAACGCTGCTACGCTGCTCGCGGACAATTGTTCGGGTATATGTAAGCAAACTCTTATGTTGCCATACCAGTATTTAATCCGTTCACAAATATTGGCCGCGGACAGAGATCGCATCGACTGTAGAATCAAACATTGACATTTCCTTTTGAGTCAATGGCAGATAATTAACCACCTGATGATTGTGCATCGTTTGCATAGACAGTGCATTGTGAGAGCATCTTATTTAATTACAAGTTCGTTAACTGCTTTATTTACTTGTAAGTACTTAGACACTAATGAACATTGTTTCGTATATTATATGACTATTTCTTGGTAAGTCTTTTATAAAGAAAACCGTATATAAACAAATGCAAGTGTAAAATTAATCTGGATGGCACAGAAAGGTCTAGTACGTTCTATTTGCCATTAAAATGGCAACGGTTTGCATACAAGGATAGAAAGGTTTATTTTTAGATAGGTACTTTACTCGTAAAATTTGCGTTATCTCAGCGTCACTTAGAATATTATAATTAGTAATGTGGGGACAATTTACATTTCTCTATTTTTAATCGATTACAAAGGCCTTGGCAAAGTATAGCTGAACGATTGTAAAAGAATCCTTTAAAAAATACTTTAAATTATTCAATAAATGTGCAAAAACTTAAAGGTAATGGAAAGTATCGGATTTTTTATACATATATAGGAACGGAACAGGTTTTAAGAGCATACAACATTTACTTAATATTTTACATGTATTTTTATTTAATTCACTATTAATACTATATACACGACAACATAATATAAGCTTGTATCCTGTATTTCCCCGGGTTGGTTATGTTATTAGTTACTTCCATGGAATTCAAACTCTCTTGCATCCTGGCCTCTGCCCGGATTACGAGCCCATATCACATGGGATTTAAACATAATCATTAAATTAGTAGATATATTTCACATAGAGCACATTTAAAAACAGTGATAGTTTTTCGAATTTGATTGCTAAATTCGAAGAAAAAAATAATCTATACATAAAAATGAAACCCGTATCGCGTTGTCACGGCATCACGTGTGAACGGCTGAACCGATTTGGATAATTCTTTTTTTATTATATTCCTTGAAGTACAAGGATGGTTCTTATGGAGAGAAAACGTAAATATGTACCGGACCGCTAGTAATTTATAATTTCGTAACATACATAACAATTTTAGGGTATATTGTAATACAAGCGTAAAACCAAACACAAAAAAATACAAATATTGGGGTATCAAAGTCAGACCTCTTATTATGAGGCTGGAAGGTGTAGAAGCCATTCTGGGACTACAGCGATCCTACAAAAAAAATGAGATTTGGTCTGTGGTAGTTACTGTATCTAGTAGGTAGTATGTACATTGTACATAAGAATTTCGTTAATACACGAAAAAAACAAATAAAAACGATAGAAATCAAGTAGGATGAAGTAAAAATGTGACTGCTATTAAATTGGTTACAAAATTTAACTCATTTATAGACTTAAACGTTTACGATGTACCAATTAAAATGTCTTCAGTTTATATTGAACTAATGGAGCAGCCAATGTTATTTGCTTTGAGTTTATATTTCGACTCTCTCATTCCCAATATACTTTGAGAGATAAACATTTCCGCGAAAAAACTAAAATTAAAGCTCAAAGTCTTTATTCGTTTTTGACGTACGTATGTTTTATATGTTGTAACAAATATTAAAGTAGCCATATCTTAAATAATATTTCATACTTATGAGTTATATTATTAATTATATTCCCTACAAATTTTTCATCTAAGGGTCGAATTTTCAATCCTTGGTTAAAACTTATCCGTCCAATAAAGTATAACACGATAATATTAAAATGTTACTTTTTAACTGTCAAATACGGACAATTAGAATACATTTTTGAAATGGTAATTTAATACGTTATTGAACGAATAAGTTTTCACCAAGGATTGGAAAATCTGCCCTAACGCCCGTAGCACACCTCCGCTGCGAAACCATGACCGCGGAACCGCTAGATGAATTCCGCTGTGATCAAGTGTAGTTTGAGTAGCGGAACCGGCATCGGCGAAACCTCATGCGAGTTAATATAATTTTCTCTACAAAGCTATATCTCTACAAATCTAGATGTAATTTAACATGATATTTCGATAACCATTCTTGATCCAGGCATTTAAAAGGTTTCACTCTTGTATAATAACTATTGAGTTACATTGAATATTATATTCATCAAGATACCAATCCTAGAGACAATAACATCTTATTAAATAAACCATTCTAATTGTCTGTAGGTACCATTAGCAATCATAACTAATTACCCAGAAGGTAATTACTCAGACATTATCGAGAATTACCTTAAAGATTAACTGTTAATGGACATTCTATAGATAAGCAGTTAAAATAAGTAATATTTCATTTATTTCATAGATTTAATGAAAAAGTCCTTTATGTGAAACTAGCTGTGTCCCGCGGTTATACCCGCATTGCTCCGCTCCTGTTGGTCTTAAGCGTGATAAAGGCTATATATTATCACGTCAATAAATAGCCTTCCTCGATAAATGAGCTATCTAACACCGAAAAAAATTTTCAAATCGGACCAGTAGTTCCTGAAATTAGCGCGTTCAAACGAACACACTCTTCAGCTTTATAATATTAGAATAGATTAAACAAAATCACCAATTAAGAGATAATTAAGGATAAAAAGAAAACAACAACACGAGATAATTAAATGTATTTATAAAGATACATTTTAGAATAAAAAGGAAACATTAAGTCAACTAAACTTCTTTATTTACACTTTCTTGTTCTTCGGCTTGTTTATTGTCTTCGCGTTGCTCGAAATACATCCACCTGCAAATAAACAAGAATTAAAGATAAAATAAATAAAAGAAAATAATAAGAAGTAATGAGTTTTAGTATAAATTCATCCCGCCTTTGTCTTAATTGCAATTGATTTTTTATTTCAAAGTTAAATTTAATTTATCAATTCCGTTTATGACTTTGGCTATTTAAATTGTAGCTAATAAAATAATATGAACGATTTGAAAGTTAATAATATGTTTTGAAAATAGGATCTAGTTGTTTTAGATGTTTGACATAACTTAATATTTAAGTAGCATACTATAATTATATACAGGCTGTCCTACTATTGGTATACTAAGTGCGAACTGGCTTGTAGTACCTATTGCATATACTAATCACGTAAAAAATTTTTTGCAAATTTTTCCTCAAAATCCATGCTTTCTTCTCTAGCTTTGCGCAGCCGGCATATATGGCTTCGCTAATGTGAGCATTTTGTCTATGAAAACATAATCTTAAACGATAGCTCACGTGCGGGTGGCAAAATTGGGCGGGTTGCTTGTTAGGGGTGTACACAGAGAGTTTCAAGAATTCATTTATTTGAAAAAAAATGCGTTTGGAATTTTATAAGCGTTTTTTACGTACTCCGCATATGAAAACTATAACCTCCTTTGAGCTTAGTATACCGACGCGACGGTGGGACACCCTGTACAGCAATTTAGGCCTTTCTTAACTCCTTTATAAGAAGTATTGTATAATTTATTTCCCATCAACTCTACAAAATATAAACGCTTCACAACTTCGTTAATCGTGTACAACCTGAATAAAAATAAATAAATTAAGTTTAATCGCGATTCTAAAAAAAGCTACAGTTCAAATATAAAACTAATTGAATACGTCACATCTTTTTTAAACGTGCAAAAAATGGCTTCAAATATTTTAACTTCTTTTGCACGTAGGTCATCGTTCAAGATCAAGTGAGCGGATAATTTGAGACAGGATTTAAATTGCAATGTACAATTGAATATGTTATTTATATATACAAAATATTCGGGCCGAATAAAGGCCAATATCGTGAAACAGACAGGGCCATATGTTTGACTATTTATAAAAAAAATATAGGTAATAAATAATAATATCGAGTTAAATAATTATAAATAAAAGATTTAATATTTTTTTTTAAAAATTAACTGAGAAACACAGAAAAACAATTCAGGCTGAGATTTTTGTCTAAAAAAAATTAGGAGTATAATTTATCCTGTCATCATCAAGTCATCATATATTAACTGTTGCAATTGAATTTAAGAATGAATTTAATTAATTAATTTGAATTTAAGGTCATGACAGAAAGTCTGAGACTTTTGCAGTAATTATAAAAAAATATAGAACGTACGTCTCTGAAGTCAACTTCTTATTAGTTATTAGATAAAATAGAAAGTTCAATACGGAAACGCCTGTACAGATGAAAACGTTGCAACTAATCAAAGTGGACAAAATAATTGTTTACACTTTACACATAACCTATAAATAAGGTTCTTAGTATTCACACATTTTGCGCAAACAAATTGTGCAAATGCTTTGTCATATTATGTTGAAGTGCTAAATTTTTCTCCGCTTTGTTTTTTTTAATTTTTTTAACATTATTCCAGGATCTTATTTAAGTGATAACAGAAATATCAATGATGATTATTAAGAAATATTGACACAGTATAAATTTACAAAAGATTTATAAATACCTTTAGGTATGTAAAATTTTCAACTATATTTAGATACCATATTAGTTTCTAAAGAAGAAATAATATAACTAGGTTAAAAACAATGGACTATTTAGCTGTTCAATAGATTCGAACTAATTCATTGTACAAGTACAAGATAAATACGTGCACTTATTAAACTTTTAGGAAATATTTACTGATTATTACAATTCCATAAATTTAAAATACATCGAGAAGCAAGAAAATTAAATTCAAATTCAAATTTAAAAACTTTGCTGGTGTATTGTGAAATTCTAAAATAGTGATGATGAATGACGTATTTAAGACGTTAGTAAATAGTTGCTTGCCATTTTACAATATTTAGAACTAAGTATTTATTTTAACATACATAATATTAAATAACATCCAAGAACGAGCAATATATCTACTACGTATGTGACATCAAATAGGTCAATATCATAGCTCAAAGCTAACAAAAATATATTGATTATTTACTTTACTCTATAACGTAACATACCTGATAGGTGCTAGTACAAATTAGTAGATCAGAAATTAAATAAAACAACATTATTTCTTCTTTGTAATGGTTCTATCTACTTCATTCTATTCAATCATTGAAACGGCTATGCATCGACACATGCAATCTCCCGACAGCCTTGGCACAAAATCACACGAGTTACAACATAATATTAGTAGCTTGATTCCTAGTAATTACCAAATGACATAAAGTCCTGCAATTATGTAGAGCAATCAACATTGCATTTGGACCACTTATATAACAAAATTCAATCTGCATAGGTTTTGTGTTATATAATAAATTATTTATAGTAGACCAAGGAAAATATCAGAGAAGAAAATAGCGTATAGAAATATTGAACAAAAAGTGGTCATCACTAACAGGATATCTCTACCAAATATAAGTACAGTCAGTCCCTCCCCTTTTTAAGACAGATGCGACTCATAATTTTTCTTAAGAGTTAGTAGGTGATCAGCCAAAAGGCATTCTTGCTCTGACAGATCGAGACTTCTTTACTTATCATCATCAGCCATCGAACACAGAACCCATTCGGTTCATCAATCATCCATTAACATACACGTCTGTATAAACTTTCTCCACACCACGACAAACGAAAGGTATGTCACCATTTTTTGTTTGAAATTTATCTATAAAGTACAATGGAATCGTTGGACGATTCCATTGTACTTTATAGAGTAAATTTCAAAACATTGTTATCGAAACCAAACTTCCGCAGGTCATTGTCCTGTTGAACTAATTGTTTCAGGGACAATAGATTTTAGTGTGATAATATTTCTATCGATAACATTGAATATTGACAGAACTTAACTTATTAGGTCGCCTTATGACCGGTTTTCACGGATAGTACTCGCTTAAATTTGGTGATTTACAAGATAATAATTACGTAATAATATTCTAATTATTCTTAATACGATAGATAAGATATTGTTGTAACAAACAATGCATATTATGCATAATTTTGTCCAAGTTTCTAATTGGTGGCAATTGGCAAATAATAAAATCACTATATATGTATAGTTTTTTCTTTAGTCGTCATGAATATGAAGCTATTCAATTTCAATTGTTTGGAATCCAAAAAAGATAGAATGACCTTATTAGCATGTACATTTTTTTTTTTAATTCGGATAGGTAGACATTTGACCACAGTCCCACCTGATGGAAAGCGGTGACGCGGTCTATGGTGGTAAATCATGTCTACCTAGAAAATGCCTATTTATTCGCCTCTTGAAGGAACCATTACATTGCACATACATGATATTTTAAAGATACAATTAAACGTAGTCTCTATAAATGTAGTTTTTACATTATTACATATTAAATACTTCTTATTTAACAACACAATTTTTTATGTAACTGTGGAATTTATATTAATAAAATATTTCTATATGTGAATTTAAATGTACGTCATTAATCCTATTTTACATCCATTTATAATCATTTTAAAATGTACATCTCAAGCAGTTATTTCTCATAAAATACATTAAATAGTTACTGACCTATTACAAGAAATCCATTAGTACATATTTTGAAATCGAGATGAAAATTTAATACAATCATGAAGTTAATAATTAGTCTTCTAAGTAATAGTATGGGAGATGATTAAAATTGTCTACATAATGTTGGTATAGAAATATGTGCGCACACGACTTTATAAAACACACGTCATATGAACACGTGATTACATTTGAAGAATTTACAATATGTTATATTTATTTATATTATATATGTGATAAGTATGTGATATGTTGAGAGCTTAGCCAAGTTTATGTTATTGTAAAAATGTACTCCTTTTGTTGTTCTTTAAACGAAAGAAATAATTATGATAATATTATATAGGTTTAATGTTGATAGACCGTTTTTAGTACTATAATGCGTAATGAAATATATAGGAGGTATGTTTAATTTCAACATCACATGACTCCATAACTCCGCTAATCTTTGCAAAAGAAGTGGTAAATATTTGCATTATTTAACACTCATAGTATTACTGATAAATGTTTTTATAAGCTTACATTGACTAAGATATATAAGATTTTCTAAATGTATTGGGAAAGAAGGTTTGGAATTTATTTTATGGAAAAGGATTGGTGTAGAAAAAGATTTATGCATTATAGTCAAAGCCACCGTCGCTGTCTGTATTGTCTTTAAAATTACGCAACGGATTTTGATGTGATTATTTTTCATAGATAGAGTGATCTTTTATAAAGATACTAGATTTCCGCCCGCGGCTTCGCCCGCGTTTTCAAAGGAAAACCCGCATAGTTCCCGTTCCCGTGGGATTTCCGAGATATAACCTATCCAATGTGTTATTCTGATGTATAAGCTATATTGTGGTAAAGTTTCATTCAAATCCATTCAGTAGTTTTTACGTGAAAGAGTAACAAACATCCATACATCCATACATCCATACTTACAAACTTTCGCCTTTATAATAGTAGTAGGATATAAGTAAACAAAATAAAGATATAATTTTGTTAACATTTCTACAAAGCGGGCGAAGCTACACGCGGAAAGCTAGTTGATTATCAAGCAACTCAGGTTCCCAAGACACAAGTATTTCACTTAGTTTGGGACCCACTGTCGTACATTGATTGTAAAAGATAAAATGGACCAATCAAGTTATTTCATTTCATTTCAATTATTAACATTACCCAAATATAGCGACAGCAGGCACAGTCATGGCAGCTCCTAGCAGGAACACAGCGCCAGGCAGCACGTTCAGGGTCGCCATGTACACCCTGGAGTACAGAGGACCGTACACCAGCGGCATCATAGCTTCAGCCAGACCGAAGAGAGAGTTCACTTTACCTGGTAACAATTAAATGTATGAAAAAGTGTGGTGAGAATTAGATGTGAAATGTTTGTATAGCTATTGGATATCGTGATTTGATAATATCATTGTAGTGTACACAAAAAAGTACACACATCGTGTGTACTTTTTTGCAACACGTTTATAAAATAAAATTATGAGAAAATATTGTATCGTTTTAAGAAGAAAGAACAGTACCTATAGGTTGTAGAAGTGATTTAGAAATCACAGATATAACAACAAATTAAGAATCTGATTATTCACTAGTCACTACCTATATCATGCTTTGTCCAATTAACAACGATTATAACACTTCAAAATCTTTCTTTCATATTATACGTCTGAATGTTTGTGCGAATTTATCGCCATTTGAGAAAGTTCGACACCTACAGAGCACATTTTTTTTTTGGTTCACTTTCATTGCAAATATTGCCATACATCTTAAATTTTATGGAAAGAATTTGGCGTCATCAATTTGGAAACACGTTAAGATAAAAGATAAAGAATGTAAGTGAACCCCTTACGGGTTCACTGGCATTGAGTACGACGACAGAATCTTCCAGAAACTTAAAAAAGTACGGTAGTACATACACAGCTTATGATATGCCTTTTGTTATACATATAAATAAAATTCAACACAGTCGTGAATTACCTTAATTAAAAATTATGTAGTTTATAAAATACTAGCAATGCCCTGCGGTTTCACCCGCATAGATAGCGATATCGTTACAGTGAAAAGTCTACTATAGGTCGGACTATAGGTTTAATTTTTAATCACATGAAAATCACCTTTACCCCGTCCCGCACTACGGCCTTTTTTTTTGTTTTAGTGGGGAAATCTTTCATAGATACCCTCGGCCTCCGGGGGAGGGGCCGTGGGTTTTGTCGGATTCCTACCGACCAAAACCCCACTGTGTTCCGTCAAGACGCATATTGGTAGAATTCCTCCGTGACCCCCGCACTACGGCCTGCAGGAACAGTATACCTACTATTTTCTGTAGAATGACACTTTAAAAAATTCGTTATATCTTTTGAATGGAATATCCAATTCTTTTCATTTAAAAAGTATTTTGCTGGTATTGAAACGGTCTATAGTAAAACATCATTTAATGGGATAAGGATTAATATAATATGTGTATGGATATCATGGTTTGATTACTGTCGGCACTTCTATTAACTTTGAAAACGTAAAAAAGTTGTTGTTAGTAACTTAACTACTGAAGATGGACACATGGTATCGCGGACTTTCTTGTAGATATTGATTCATTCTATAATACCGTAGAACATTTTTTTGTTCTATCTTCAATAGATTCCGCAGCGCACGCGATGACAGAAGTTTTATTGAGGATTTTTTTACACCTTGGGTTACATTATTGCATTTTTGGTAAGGATCTCTAATTTTTTTGAAAATGCAATATAGCCTATGTTGCTCAGTAAAGATGCAGCTTTCTAATGGTGAAAGAATTTTTGAAATCGGTCCAGTAGTTTATGCGTGAAAACCATACATACATACATACTTACATACATACTTACAAACTTTTCCTCTTTATAATATTAGTATAGATGACTATCTCAAACAGGGTTCAATGTATTTTGATTGATATAATATTAACTGCGGAACATGATATGAAAAGAGTGCAAGTCTTCACTTTTTGCTCTTATTATTACAATTATTATTTGATCTTGATTATCTCCTTTGTGCGATCGCGGTACAGCATATGTATTGATATTTAAGTTTTTTGCTTTCTTGTTTTTGTAATGTTATCATTGAAAACTGACATGTGCCGTTAATTTAACCAGTTTTAAAATCCTTTCTACATTATACGATGAATCATAAATTATGCTAAGTTAATATATTTATTTATTCTATGATACCATGTGATTTATCGGTCATTCAAAAAAATTACAAAAATATTTGGTATCAAATAATAATACAATGGCCCAATCTGAAGTCAACATAAACGCAAAATAAAATTAAATGCTATATAAAAATCAAAGCAATTACTAAAAATGGTCGAGTAATATGCTTAAAAAATTACTGTTTGTTTCACGCAAATAATGTAAAAAATTATATAAATAAAACCATATTATACAAAAATTGATATAAAATATATATATATAATTGATATATATAATGATAAAATTCAATGTATAGGAATACAATGTTTACGATGCTCTAGTTATCTGAAAGATTATCAAGCTCAGTAAATACATAATAATTTACTGAGCTTGATAATCTTTCAGATAACTATTACAAGTGCTATTGAGAAAATCTATTGAAGACGATAAAAAAAGAATAATATTAAGATTATGGTTGAATATAACAATAAAAACAAATGACTTGTAATCAAATCATTCATTGATATTTGTTCTTAGAATTCATTCGTTCAATTAACTTTTTATTAATTTCTCGCTCTCGAATAAAAATATTTGTTAAAAGACAATAATAATGCACCAATTTAACCTAAAGTAACATTTTGGAGCTGAGATAATAATATGATTTCATAATTGCAAACTTAGTAAAATATGACCAGAACTTTCTGTATTCACTAGATTAGATTAGTTTTCAAATATTTATAATTTTTGTGTAGTAATAAATGATTTTTTGCTCACCCACCTCAATCAAAATCTCTCCTTACGCATATACATACGGTAGCCTGGAAGAGATCGCTACCTAGCGATAAGGCCGCCGTTTGTACTGTATATATCTTTCTCTATTTTATATTCTTTCCTAGTATTCTGTATTTGTACTTTCTTATGTGTGTGCAATAAAGTATATAATAAATAAATAATAAATTATTACAATTTTAAAAATCAAGCGAACCGAATTGTTCAATTTACCTTAAAACTTTATTTTAGTGGGGTTAAATAAAAAAAAATCAGCTCGTGTTCCCGAGTCTTGGTGCAACATTTTGCGGGAGTTTACAAACAATAATTGCTCCTGTATTCCCTATTTTATGTGCCTGTAATATACCGTTAAGACTGTCCTTTATTAATATTAGAAGGATATTATGAAGAAACAATAAAGCCTACAATTATTTCATTACACGTCACACACACACACACAAATCGTCTGTTAGTCACATGATTAAAGATTCAAGTTGAAGGTATTACTTTATTGTCTACACAGATTGTCTAAGTGGCACAGATAATGAAAAATTAAAATAGATTCGATAGGAACTCATTGACTATGTAAGTGGGATGTTTGAGCTTCTTATCTATACTAATATTAAAAAGCTGAAGAGTTTATTTGTTTGAACGCGCTAATCTCGGGAACTACTGGTCCGATTTGTAAAATTCTTTTCGGTTTCGATAGCTCATTTATCGAGGAAGGCTATTATATATAATATCATCTCGGTGAGAATGCACTGCGGGTAAAACTGCGGAGCTCAGCTAGTCTTGTAAATATAACCATTACTACACGGTAGCTTATTTATCATATTTAATCGTCTTGTTAGTAAGTACGAAAAAAATGTCAGTACATAACAAGTCTCGGCCGGCCGAGAGCAATCCTTTTTCTCTTTTTCATGACCTTGGTATTGTAGTAGTGTCATTACCTTTTTACATATTTATTTTTCTTTTATATCCATCGATCCTTGTGAGTGTAAATAGTGTGTGTTTGTGTGTGAATGTATGTGCATATACTAGCTGTGCCAATGAAAAAATACTATTCTTATATCCTTCAAAAATACTTCTTAATATGGCTAGGTAAACATTGTATTTACGTCTCATTTACTATTTACTTTGGCCATTAAATATTTACTTATAATTCGTCTTCATAAAACCCACGAACTATGGGAATCCCCTGAAATCCGCGTGTTGTGATTATATTAAGGTTATGATATAAAAAACGTCCTTGTATTACAGGATTTAATATTAAAAAAAGATGGCAAACTAAAGATGTGTTTTTTGTGGTTGAAATATCAGGTATGTGCGAATGATGATAATCTTTAATAATTATTAATTACATTTTTATCAAATTATACTAATGAGGGAAGTCATATTACAGGATCTTAAACTGGTCGATATTTAAAAATAAAGTTGCGTTTTATTTTAGTTTAAGACTGATATGTAACTGGTAAGCGTGTGAATAGCCTTGATCCATTGCAATCCTTTATTTACAAAAATTGTATGAGTAAAAACAAGCAACTCATTAAAAAATAACTAATTGTATTAACCATAGTAATTACAGTAGTGATTACAGTTTAAATTATGCTTATCCATACATACACACATCGACACTAAAAATATCATTAAAGTGCGAGTAAATCTCGCGACACTGAGTGTTCCGTACAAATAAGCTAATGGGCCCATCATGCCCATGCCCATCAGCAAAAAACATTCACCCATTTAATTTATGAACGTGCCAAACTTTACCCCATTGAATCAGCATATGTTGTTATAGCAGCAACATCAATACATCATCACAATTTTTTTTCAGACAAAATGAATTTATCCTTTGCTTACGGAACCCAAAAGAGCCTACACAATCAACAAGAGCATCTATTAAGAAAACCTCATACTTGTAACACTGCACTTATCTGAACAGTTTGAGCACTCAGCTGCTAAGACCGTGTAAACTCCCTTAATACCCGATCCACACGTACCACCTTACCTGCACGTTCACTCGTACAAAGTTTACACAGAAGTACCGTTTGTACTACAAAGCTTGCAATTGAGATTTCTTATAGATTGATGAAGAATGAAGATCGTTTAAGATTTCTTATATTAGTGACTAGCTGTGCTCCGCTCCTGTTGGTCTAAGCGTGATAATATTATAGCCTCTAGCCTTCCTCGATAAATGGGCTATCGAACACTGAAAGAATTTTTCAAATCAGACCAGTAGTTCCTGAGATTAGCGCGTTCAAACAAACAAACTCTTCAGCTTTATAATATTAGTATATAGATTTTGATTTATTTTAGACAGACATATGCGTCGACCCCTTTGTGTCGCATATAGATTTCTTGGTGTCAATCTAATATAGATATTTTTTTAACAATTAATTTAGGTGTTTCGTATTAAAATAATTAGGTGCTCTATGTGATCAGCCAATACAGTTATTTAGAACTATAATACTTGTTATATATGATGCTTTTTACACAATCCTGTCGATGATATATACCTACATAAAATGATTTACAAGCTTCATCATGAACATTTTCATAGTATTAAACTGTTAGTAATATTAGTTATACAAATGTTTTAAAACTTACCCAATTCCTCGCTAGTCACAAGTTTCGAAGCAATCGATCGCATTGCTATGAAGGAGGTCCCGTTGAATATTTCCACTAAAGGAGCTGTAAGTAAAATATTTAATTATTTATGTTTTCCATGAGTTAAATTTCAGAAGTTGTAATTTCTAGTAAACAGTCTGACTTGGAATAAATGTCTAGGTAATTTGATTAGTGACTAAAATCCTAATCGATTCTTATAGTATTTTTTCCGTGCTTAATTATTCTGTATCTATATTCTATAACATGTAATCTTATAATCATAATTATGAAAGAAGCGGAAGCATCTTGCTTTGCTTCGCAATAAGTGGCAATAATCAATAAACCGTAGTTAGTTCTATAGATAGAATTGTTATAACAATGCATCACGTAACCAAGAAGTCGTGAGATGTTACAAAAGTTATGCAATACATAACGACTTCAAATAGTTTGATACAATAGGAACCTATGAGAACACTTCTAAACTGATTAAATGAAGCTTAGTGTTTCCAAATTTTAGTAAATAATGAACATTTGATAAAAATGGATAACGGTAAAATAAAAAGTAATAATAAAGACATTTTCCCAATCTATTCGGATTGTCTTATTTGCAATAGAATTGCAAATGCAAATGTCTTACTAAGTCGATTGAAAATCATAATAACAAACAACAGATTACGTAAAATGTTACATAATAAATAACCACTGAAACCACAAAGGTAATAAAGTGATTATGTTGTATGTATTATGTAACTTAAAGCTTATTTTCTGTTTTTAACACCTTTTTCAATTTATAAAAAATATTTTTTTCTAAAACCGGGAAGCGCAGTTAAAACCGGCTACTCGCGTACCTGCCGCAGGGGCAATATTAGAACAATCTCGGTTGCACAGCGGTCGGAGCTATTTCAGTTGTTCTCTAAATTGCCCCTACTTGCCTATACACATCAAAATTAAGGAGCCAATCAAGGGTGCAATTCCAATATTGCCCCCGCTGCAGGTGGGTGAGTAGACGAATTTATTCTACTTTAACTAAATAAATTAACTTTAGAAGGGAATGAATAACGAAGAGGATTTAAATTTTAATGTCAATACCTCTGATTACTTAAGACAAGATGACTTGCTATTCTAAATGAAACACATTCCTTTAATTGCTAAGAGGATATACATTCTTTGTTATTGCTATTTATATATTATAGATAACTATATGACTGATCTAAAATTGAAAAGCTCAGAAACTGTTGCGTCGAATGGAAAAATTCGTAATAATATGTTGATTATTGGATAGTCCACTTAGGAAGCCGATAGGGTGATATAAATATAATATAACATCAAGCTACGAAAAATGTACGAGAAATATTGCAAAAACGGATAAATATATCGATTGAGAGTAGACGACATTGTGTAGGTGAACTAGTAACATAGCTGCTAAGACATAGAAAAAACATACCCAGGTAAATTTCTGTGGTAGTGGTGGCGAAGGCAAAAATAAACGAGGCAAGTATCTTGCTGGTGCAAGAGATGATGCCAACTACTGAATCATCCAGCTTCATGAAGTCGCTGAAGATGCTTATTGAGAAGAGGGTACCTGGTAAAAATGTATATTGTTAGAATTTTTTATTGGATTAACATTTTGGTAGAAGAAAATCGCGTGAAATTTAAATTTAACTAAAAAAGCAGTCATAGGAATTATTAAATTGAGTGACTCTATCAATAGTTCTTATAACTGCTTGCTTTTTTATATAATTATTATTGTGGTTTCCTCTTTAACTGCGTTTAGCGACTTTTGCGTCGTATATTACCAAACTATGTAGTTATTGAGAAACTGTGGTTAAGAGCCAGTAAAAAGCATAACCCAATGCATAAAATACCGTGCATTGAAGATAAATATGAACATATATATTTAACACGTATTTCTTAACAGTAATTACCGACTGTTCATTTAAAACAGCATAAATCACTAAAGCACGAAAAAGCTAATCATACTTTCTAGTTGCAAAGTTTCGGCCCATCAGTTTTTAAGCTGTGAGCAATTTTAAAACACTAATTGCATTAATTTCCAAGTTAAATTTTCAGTTCGGTAGTCGCAATAAAGTTTTAAGTGTCATTTTTTACTCTATTTCATAACTACCCGCGTAAAATTGTATATGCAAAATAAGCTTTGATAAAGCTGTTCCATTTTTGAAATTTTATAAACGTATGTGAAATTTTTAACTGCCAAAATTGAAAATATTTTCTTCATTACTGGTTAAGTTGATTTAAAAAATAAAGTTTTCCACAACGGCGACATTTGGCGACATTACAGTAGAGCAGTGATTACATTTTGTTTCGTTTAACGTAATGAAAAAGTCAGTAAATACAATGGAAATAAAACTTAGTAATGCGTATTGCGATGTTCTTTTATTTTTACCAACCAACAGTCGGGATTCGGGAATCATATTATTTTGACTTGTCTAACCTTGTATAATAAAAAAATAATATATTCTTTCAACAATCAAAACCACTTCACTTAACTATTTGTAATATGGTTATGCTCATTGTTATACTTAATCTTTATTTAATTTATTTATTTTGCAAGATAATCGGTTTTGCATTATCATGAGATAATCAAACGCCACAAGAATAGATTGTATTTTATTAAGGCTTAAATTATTAGGTATACCAAAGCTTACTCAAGATGATTACAGAAGTAGCCTTATTGTTTATTACTTACCGACTAAATTAGTGATAATGCTGTAGGTGCAAAACATACTAAATTGTACTTCATCCCAGTTGAATCTGTACCTCATAAACAGATACAGTACATTCATCTCACCTGTAAACAAACATAACAAATTGGACAAACAACTCTTGCTAAAAACCTTTTTATAAACATTGCCCTTTTTCCATAAAAAATAACGTATGGGCTGTAAAATGAACCATTTAAAAGAGGGTTCATTATAAAAATAATCATTAGTCAAATTGCAACCTATAATAATTACAAGAAAAGTTATAACGGTATATTTTTAAAAGGCAGTTTGACGTTACTACTACGTTACTTACTCCTCATCAAACCTTTAAATTCTGCATCAATAACTTTAACTTACAGTATTCTTAAAACTGTTTTAATATATCAACATAATATTATATAATAATAATAATATTTTTTTAAGAAGAAAGAATTATTAGACTGGGACCAGTTTTATCGTTTTAGAATGGCTGCCAATCTTCTAAATACTGTATTAATAAAACTGCCTAATATTTATCAAATTTGCCACTTAGAAATGACTACCAGAGCTAGGTAAAGGACGGGAAGAGAAATCTTCTCATTTATTAGGTTAAGGACATAACAAGTGGTATGTTCCGCACTCCACACTCCAGCTAGACTTCCAGTGGCCTAATAAGATTAAATCGTCCTCATTTTTCAATTTTACGACTTTACCACCATAAGTCTTCTTGTTAACTGTTTAACAATTCAACCCTGTTGTGGGCTGTGAATTACGATGTTCGTGATGATGTGTGCTAGGTATATTTTTCGTGAGATTGCAGTATGAACATAATTTAAAATGAATTTTATCGTGTTTGATTGTACATTATACATAGAAATTAAAGATTTTTTAACTGATTTTTAACACGATTTCTGCATTATATTATTAACCCGATGTTACTTTAAAACGCTTAAAAATAACAAAACTTTTAACGGAATATAAACTGAAAAACAACTTCGGGAACGAAAATGAAGTTAATTTTTCGAATCAACCTTGAGTCATGTTTAAGACAACTCTGAACAGTTTACAAAACGTCCGATTACCCAATTTACTGGATAAGTCATGTTTTAAGTATTTAATTCCTAACTGCGTCTTATTTTTTTCAACAAGTCATCTTGCAAGGACCTTTATTTGTCATTCCACCACCGTTGAGTGTTATTTTATTTATTTACGTATTCATAAATTCTTTTCATCTAACCATTGTCAGGCAGATCATTTGTTGCATAACTATCAACACACAACACCTATTGTTGTGAAGCGTTTGTGGAATTATAATCTGTGTCACGTGTAAAAGTATATAATTAAATAGATCACATAGCAATTACGTGTTGTTAATGTGTTTGTCGATAACTAAGTGCTTGAAGCATATTGTGTTTGATCTTCTCTTGATCTCTAGGAACGAAAAGCTTCATTTCTAGTGAAATAATGCTCCCAAAGCTCCACTTCCCTTGAGTTTTAATAAAGATTTATACAAAATTGAATTCATTATATTTTTCACATCAACACTACACATGAAATTAGGAACAGGCCAATAACGCTCTTATTAATAACCAAATGTAAGGCAAAAGTCATAATTTCTCGATCTTACTTAATTTTAAAGTAGATTCATTTAATTAACTTGGTCGACATAGACATCGTACACTGGAGAAGTAAAAACTAAAAATAATTAATATGTAACATAGCTCTCGTCAACGCATAACGAGAGCATTTCTCTGCTTCTAAGCTCTAAAAGAGTAACCATACTAACCATGCAAAGGTCCGAATATAACGCAAACAACAACAATAAGCAAGGACACCCGGAGCCTCCGCCGCCGTGGCCCGCTTCTGAAGGCCACTGTGAGGGTCTCTCGCACGTGACCCGTATCGAAGAACGAGCAGATCCATCCCTTGCAGCCTACCGGTTGATGCTGAAAGCATTTATTGATTAATTTTATAATAAAAAGCCTTTTAGAAAGCCTTCTGAAGAGCCAATAAAAAGGTTCGTACAGTGCCCGACAATGTGTACGCTCATGGGCGACAAACTTTCAGAAAGTGAGGCGCCTACTGTTGTTGGTAACATAAAAAAAATAATACTTAGTGCAACAGTCTTTAAATATACATGTACATTAGAAAGTGTATGTGTTTGTTTATTTATCTTTCTGTCATGTCGCAATCGAGCGATTTTATGGTATGATATATGCATATGGGTACGGTATAGGCTACTTTTTATCGCAGTGAATCATCTCATTCCCATGGGAATGTCCTTTGGCTACGCAAAGCCGCGGAAAACATAACATAATATGAGTTATATTATGAAACTGCCCCTCGCCAACTTCAGCTTCGTTGCAGCGTCTATATGACTGTTTTTCTCTTGAATATATGGCTAATTTAACATCAAGTTAGTATGAAGACTCTTTTTAATATTTAAAATATTTTTTCTATTGTAGTCGACAAAAAATACTCCTGCGTAGTTCCATTACACACCATAAGCTGCGTATTTCCATCCCTTCTTCAAAGTAATAATAACAAAATTCTACTTCTTATTCTTCTTTCACAAAATATTGACTTATAAAATGTTAATACCTATTGATAAAACAACTAAACGGTGAGCTTACATAACAAATTGTTGGGGGAAATGCGCATAATCCGCATTCAACCTCCACTTTTCTATTTCGGCTGTCCTATAGCATTTCAATCGAATATAAATATAAGAAAACTTATCTTGGGTAATTATTATTATTATTAGAATTATTTGAGAAATATTAATATTTCCGGATGTTTTGTCAAGCTACAACTCTTAAAACATAGTTTGAATATTTTTATCTTAACTGATTATAATCTATTTTTAATTTAGTTATAAGTAGGTACTAAACCTAAACATATTGTATAATAACTAATATTAATACTTCCTGAAATCATTATTCACATTCAAGTAATAATGTATATAAAAAACCTTAGTAAAAATTGTCTCTTATTAAAAATCATTCCAAATATTATTATTCATAATTAACGTGAACACCATTCAGAAAATTTATCGCTAAATATTTGAACAAACGATAATTTGGCTTTAATCGCAGGCGATATTCAATTAAGGATCAATTTATTATCAACTCTTACATTCCGCCAATATTTATATCATTCATGTTATTTACATTTAATTAATGTGAAAATTTTCACTTCATATAATTTATTAATATCTCTTGTAATAACTTACTCAGGCCCCGGAATCACAGACACAATAGAAAATCTTGTGTCGTGGACCGATCGGGCCGTTCGGGGCTCAATGGGATATACGTTAAAAATAGAAAGAATGAAAAATTTATCTTAATCATAATATCAACAAAACAACTATCAACAGTATATTGTTATTGATATCAGAAGTATAAGAATGTTACGTAAGCATAACACAGTACACTCCACCCTACATAAGATCATTTTAAATCAGTTCTTCCCACAGCAGAATCAAGTTAGCAAGGATGTTCGCATAATGATATGCCAATCAAATCGGATAAGACATTACAAATGCAGACACCTATCTGAGCCTCGTGTCAAACCGATGCTACTCTCCCCTTCAATTTTGCGTAGTGTGCGAGCAATTTATCACTTAGACGTAGGACCGGGAGTGTAAGCGAATGATGAACGACCTCAAATGCTGTACCTAAGTCTACCGGTAACCCTAAGCTTCCTATTAACATTGTCTCACGATTGATTCCGTGTCAGTTTACTGACATACCTTGTTTAATGTTCAACAGTTATGGCGGCGGCGTCCTTGTTGTAGATTTGACCTTAACACTTTAAATTGTAACTGGCTTTCCGCCCGCAGCTTCGCCCGCGAAGTCAAAGGTAATTCCCATGAGAACGAGATATTTCAGCGCGGTAATAAGAAGTCCCTATTTAGCCTCCTAACATTGCAAACTCTCAAAATCATAGCATAAAATCGCTCCGTTGAGACGTCAAATGAGAACACACAAGCACAAAAACAAACAAACACAATTTCGAAAAACAACGGAAATTCGTACATACAGTTTACAATTCAATGTTTACATGTAGGTTTCTTCGGTTGACTTTGAGAATAAATTTACAGAAATTATCGTACTTTTAAATTAATGAACAGAAAATTTCTTAATTGTGGTAAATGTGGTTTGCGGTTAATTAAATAAAAAACATTTAAAAATTTACATTTAAAAATTACAAAAGGCGACCTAGCCGCTATTTAGCGATTTATGCCAGATAATAAATGGTAAGAAAACTAATCGGATAGAAAACTTTGTAGCTTTTTTGGAATGGGATTGATCATGGGACTAATTTAAAATATTACAAAAATCAGAATAGATAAATTTTCCTATATTTAATATATTCCTATATCTAATAATATTATTGTAACGCATGCTTAGAAGGTGTAATTATCATAAGAATATAAGAAGGAAAATATTCTTCATGATTTTAAGTATAAACATAGGTAACTAAACATAGCACTTTGGATCAAAGCACTATCGTATTCTTTTATTGATAAATAAACTTACACGTTGTCGCTCTGCAGATATTTCCGGATCTTTCAGTCGAATGTATCCATATATGAGACTTATTAGATACAAAAGATTAGATATCATGAAGATGCCATAGTATCCTATTTGCTGTAACAATATACCACTGAGTGACATTCCAATAGGAATTCCAAGCGACATGCATAAATTCGCTACTCCTACTCTAAATGTTCTCATCTCTTTAGTCGTCACATCGCCAATATAACTGAACACTCCGACGAAAACTGTTATCCAACCTCCGGTTAGTGACGGAAACAAATCAGATAGAGCTGTGACTTCCAGAGGCAATTCGTAGAAGAAATAGGTGTTTAGCATGAAACATGTACAACATAAAACCTCTCCAAATATCGGGAGAAGTATGCAAGCTTTGCGTTTGCCAGTTTTGTCGCTCCATGATCCCACAAACAACACTAAGATACAAGGGAATGCCGTCTGAACTATGTTTTTCCAAGCTTGTACTGATGCAGTCAACTTCTGCACCTCTGACTCTTCTGTGGTATAGTTTTCTGTCTGCCGCCTGTTCAACGCTGAACACACTTCATCACTGTAACCTAAATTTACTCGACATGCCTTTTCCAAATTTAAATTTTGAACAGCTAACCCCGAAAAGACACTGGACATAATATAACATGCAATGATCGGTTCTACTGTTATATTTGATCTTATTTGCAGGAGTTTTTCTTTGATACTCGACGCATTAAACTTTCTCTCCTTAACTTCTACTTCTATTGCAGGTTTATCAGCGTTAACACAATTTCCATTCATGATGGCAGTTTTAGGCGGCCGACAGTTTTAATCGGGGGTGCCTTCGATGTGTTTTGTTATTTTAGTATTATCCATGTTTAGTATGTCACTGCCTTAAATTATCCACAACATTTAAGCACTGTTTCTAGTTGAATCAAGTTTATATATGCAAACAAGCTGCGAACTTCCCTAAGCCAGAACACCGAGTAAATCTTCTTTTCTTAAGTTGATTGAACGGATACGCGTTCGAGTGGTGCCATTTACCAATTTGTTGATATAGTGTCAGCAGATCGAGAGAGCCCGCGGGACTGGGTGGACGATATCGTCGCAACCTTGTTCCGAGCTACCGTTTATCCCATTAGCCGATGCCTGTCATTATTGTACAACAGTACGTAGGTAGTACATTATTATGCACGGTCAAGGTACGCTCGATGTGGGCAGAACCGCGCTGTTTGTTAGGTGTAATCATGAACCTTATGTTGTGAGAATAAGCGTTACATATCTAGATCGACTATCTCATATTGTCCCAATTTAACGAGCCATACTTCAGACGATTGTTCGATTATAAGAATAGTATCGATACACAACAATCATCAGCTACATATCAATTTCACCTTATTTAAGTAACCCGAGGGGATTGCTTCCATTATACAACAATAACACTTTACATAAATAATACAGAGCAATAGCAAGTAATCCCGAAACTTTGCTAATGTTTATACTCAAATACATCCCTTGATATAGATTCAAAATGCATTTTGCAAGCAAGGTATAACTTCTTCTATCTTATAAACGCAAAGCGAAACATAGCACAGTAAAGCCGTCCTTCACAAACTATTAGTTAACTGTTTTCGCCTGACGAACTTTGGAATAAAGTTTGCCAATATTCCGAATATTACTGCACCTTCCCGCACATGCGGTATGTACCTTATATAACAAAGATGTAAATGTACATATTATAATTGTGTAATGTACATAGTCCACTGGATACTGATCATCTGATGCAACTAATGTTGAAGCAAATCATCACGATATTACTTTTCAGTTTATTTTCAAATAATATTTTACAATTATGTCCGCACTACGGAGTTTTTTTCTGAACTCGATTAGTTTGGTAAACCAGTTAATTAGTTAAATAATTATTTTTAATTTTTAGTGTAGTCATATGGATAGTGTCTTATTCAATCTACAAAAAATTTACTCCTGCTATGCTTATTTCTGCAATAACGTAGGTGAGTGGTTTTTCGCATATTTTTTACAAACAATGAAATAGACTATAAAAATCTGAGTAAGAATCAGATTCTAAACCATGTACAGTACTCCAAAATTAATAATGCGCATGCAGATCTTCTCTCATAATCGTATTTCCAGAAACACCCGAATCATTGAATCGTAAGTGCCCTAAACAATGCACTTGCATCTTGCACCTTGTTCGAAAGAAATAGGAGTCAATTCAGAGTCAAACACAAACGAAAACAATTCGGGCGATAGGTGACGGTAGCCTGTCAGTCAAAAAATTCAAAAATCCGTCAGTCGTATTTATATTATATTGGTGGTGACCGCACGTATTATCTCTGTATGGAATTATATAGAGCTGCTATTACATACCCTTCTTAGTTTTGTTTCAAAGTTGAATTTTCCGGTAAAATGATTATCCCACCAAAAACATTTTCATGTAAAATGTTGCCAAGACGAGCCCATATGACTCGCACTGTCAAAAAGTTATCAGATCTCATGTAGAGCCAAGCTTCTAACACTACACGCCCTAACTCTACAAGGCCTAACTTCACAAACTCTACACCTTAGTCAAAATATGTGGCTTGGCCATTTCGCTACATTCACATCGGCGTAAGGTGAAAAATTAATTCACTGTTCATTACTTTTGTGTTATACAATAGTTCTTGTAGTAACGAACGGCCAAGCCACATATTGTTGATTGTTGATTTCATTTATTTTTGTAAGTTGTTTGTAACAATTTTTTTTTTATTTTTTTCTTAACAATCGGAATCATGATAGGTTTCCCCATTATCGGCACAAGTATACAATTGTAGTTCATCCCAGTGGTTTACAACATATCGCACAATAGCAGTCCTGACTTGCAACGCCACTTCAAAGTCTATTTCTTCACACATTAAATATGTCAAGGAATGAAAGAGGCAGGAACCATCTCCCGGCATATGAACCCCATGATGATGGCAAGGTCCAAGATTTACTTCAAGTGAAACTATTTCACAATCCATGTTCAGTTTTAAATCAGTAGCAAAATTGACAACGTTCAAACTAACGAAAATTCTCAACGAATACTGGATTAAATGCAATGCAACAACTTTTTGTCAACTATATCTAAGCATATAAGATGTATATCTAGACAATCGACAATCAAAAAAACAAGACAATCGACAATCGACGCGCTGGCTGTCAAGGACAATTTTTATTTTATTTTTAGCTACTGTGTGGACGTAAGAGGCAGGAGACGTTCGCAACACTTCTATTCATTCATATTTATATGATCTGATCTGTGATGATACTAGCTTACATACAAAATTTCAGCTTTCTAGGACATTAGGAAATACCTTAGGCGCGGGTCAAACACAAGCGGCGCGGGCGCGGGCGTGCCATAAGCGCACCTCTTGAATCTGTTTTGCACCACGTCCTTCTTGTACATTTTGTATGAAAGAATTTTGGACAGGCGTCGAGACGGCACGCCACGGTTGTGCCACGGTTGCGCCGCCTTTCCAAAATTATTTCATACAAAATGGCAATAGCGCACCCGATGCACGCCGGCAGCGCGCCCGATGCGCGCCCGATGCACGCCCGCAGTGCGCCCGATGCGCGCCGCGCCGCTTGTATATGACCCGCGCCTTAAGAATTTTGATGATCATCAGTGAGTCAGTGACGAAATTAGCGTTTTTTACGAACACGAACACGAACACGAACACGAACACGAACACGAACACGAACACGAACACGAACACGAACACGAACACGAACACGAACACGAACACGAACACGAACACGAACACGAACACGAACACGAACACAAACACAAACACAAACACAAACACAAACACAAACACAAACAGCGAACAGCGAACAGCGAACAGCGAACAGCGAACAGCGAACAGCGAACAGCGAACAGCGAACAGCGAACAGCGAACAGCGAACAGCGAACAGCGAACAGCGAACAGCGAACAGCGAACAGCGAACAGCGAACAGCGAACAGCGAACAGCGAACAGCGAACAGCGAACAGCGAACAGCGAACAGCGAACAGCGAAAAGCGAAGAGCGAACAGCGAACAGCGAACAGCGAACAGCGAACAGCGAACAGCGAACAGCGAACAGCGAACAACGGACAACGAACAACTGTGAATGTGATTGTGAATGTGAATGTGAATGTTGAATGTGAATGTGAATGTTGGAATGTGAATGTGAATGTTGAATGTGAATGTGAATGTGAATGTGAATGTGAATGTGAATGTGAATGTGAATGTGAATGTGAATGTGAATGTGAATGTGAATGTGAATGTGAATGTGAATGTGAATGTGAATGTGAATGTGAATGTGAATGTGAATGTGAATGTGAATGTGAATGTGAATGTGAATGTGAATGTGAATGTGAATGTGAATGTGAATGTGAATGTGAATGTGAATGTGAATGTGAATGTGAATGTGAATGTGAATGTGAATGTGAATGTGAATGTGAATGTGAATGTGAATGTGAATGTGAATGTGAATGTGAATGTGAATGTGAATGTGAATGTGAATGTGAATGTGAATGTGAATGTGAATGTGAATGTGAATGTGAATGTGAATGTGAATGTGAATGTGAATGTGAATGTGAATGTGAATGTGAATGTGAATGTGAATGTGAATGTGAATGTGAATGTGAATGTGAATATACACAAACACAAACACGAACACGAAAACGAACAGCGAACAGCGAACAGCGAACAGCGAACAGCGAACAGCGAACAGCGAATAGCGAACAGCGAACAGCGAACTCGAATTTTAATTCGAACACAAACACAAACACAAACACGAACAACGAACAACGAACAACGAACAACGAACAACGAACAACGAATAACGAACAACGAACAACGAACAACGAACAACGAACAACGAACAACGAACAACGAACAACGAACAACGAACAACGAACAACGAACAACGAACAACGAACAACGAACAACGAACAACGAACAACGAACAATGTGAAAGTGAATGTGAATGTGAATGTGAATGTGAATGTGAATGTGAATGTGAATGTGAACATACACAAACACAAACACAAACACGAACACGAAAACGAACAGCGAATAGCGAACAGCGAACAGCGAACAGCGAACAGCGAACAACGAACAGCGAACAGCGAACAGCGAACAGCGAACAGCGAACAGCGAACAGCGAACAGCGAACAGCGAACAGCGAACAGAGAACAGCGAACAGCGAACAGCGAACAGCGAACAGCGAACAGCGAACAGCGAATAGCGAACAGCGAACAGCGAACAGCGAACAGCGAACAGCGAACAGCGAACAGCGAACAGCGAACAGCGAACAGCGAACAGCGAACAGCGAACAGCGACAGCGACAGCGAACAGCGAACAGCGAACAGCGAACAGCGAACAGCGAACAGCGAACAGCGAACAGCGAACAGCTAACAGCGAACAGCGAACAGCGAACAGCGAACAGCGAACAGCGAACAGCAAACAGCGACAGCGACTGCAAACAGCGAACAGCGAACAGCGAACAGCGAACAGCGAACAGCGAACAGCGAACAGCGAACAGCGAACAGCGAACAGCGAACAGCGAACAGCGAACAACGAACAACGAACAACGAACAACGAACAACGAACAATGTGAAAGTGAATGTGAATGTGAATGTGAATGTGAATGTGAACATACACAAACACAAACACAAACACGAACACGAAAACGAACAACGAACAGCGAACAGCGAACGGCGAACGACGAACGGCGAACGGCGAACGGCGAACGGCGAACGGCGAACGGCGAACGGCGAACGGCGAACGGCGAACGGCGAACGGCGAACGGCGAACGGCGAACGGCGAACGGCGAACGGCGAACGGCGAACGGCGAACGGCGAACGGCGAACGGCGAACGGCGAACGGCGAACGGCGAACGGCGAACGGCGAACGGCGAACGGCGAACGGCGAACGGCGAACGGCGAACGGCGAACGGCGAACGGCGAACGGCGAACGGCGAACGGCGAACGGCGAACGGCGAACAGCGAACAGCGGACAGCGACTGCAAACAGCGAACAGCGAACAGCGAACTCGAATTTTAATTCGAACACAAACACAAACACGAACAACGAACATCGAACAACGAACAACGAACAACGAACAACGAACAACGAACAGCGAACAGCGAACAGCGAACAGCGAACAGCGAACAGCGAACAGCGAACAGCGAACAGCGAACAGCGAACAGCGAACAGCGAACAGCGAACAGCGAACAGCGAACAGCGAACAGCGAACAGCGAACAGCGAACAGCGAACAGCGAACAGCGAACAGCGAACAGCGACAGCGACTGCA
Source organism: Colias eurytheme (assembly GCF_061535395.1). Classification (NCBI taxonomy): domain Eukaryota; kingdom Metazoa; phylum Arthropoda; class Insecta; order Lepidoptera; family Pieridae; genus Colias; species Colias eurytheme. The sequence continues at coordinate 9,899,768 of NC_142990.1, forward strand.
AACAGCGAACAGCGAACAGCGAACAGCGAACAGCGAACAGCGAACAGCGAACAGCGAACAGCGAACAGACAAACACAAACACAAACACAAACACAAACACAAACACAAACACAAACACAAACACAAAGTCAAACACAAACTCGAATTTTAATTCGAACACAAACACAAACACAAACACGAACAACGAACATCGAACAACGAACAACGAACAACGAACAACGAACAACGAACAACGAACAACGAACAACGAACAGCGAACAGCGAACAGCGAACAGCGAACAGCGAACAGCGAACAGCGTACAGCGAACAGCGAACAGCGAACAGCGAACATTGAACAGCGAACAGCGAACAGAGAACAGCGTACAGCGAACAGCGAACAGCGAACAGCGAACTCGAATTTTAATTCGAACACAAACACAAACACAAACACGAGAAACGAACAACGAACAACGAACAGCGAACAGCGAACAGCGAACAGCGAACAGCGAACAGCGAACAGCGAACAGCGAACAGCGAACAGCGAACAGCGAACAGTGAACAGCGAACAGCGACAGCGACTGTACCTATTGTCTGTACGATTACCTAATCGTACAGACAATAGGTACATGTTCCCGGAATGCAATGCGTCGATGGTGCATATTTTATTATATTGTATTAATTATTATTTTAAGTTCTAACACACAGTTCAGTTCGCCATCGGATTCCGCACCGGGCGGAGTGGATCTCCGCCCGGTGCGTCATAAAACCCCATCCCAAGCTCATCCCATTAAAGTTAATAATAAATATCTCTTTATCCCAATCTCATATCTTATCTTTTACCCCAAAACTCCCCCTTACACTGGTCCTTCGAGCAAACGGTGAATTGCGGGACCGGGACAAAAAGTGTGCATAAAGTTTGTGCTGTGTTTGTGTGCGTGGTTCTGGTTTCCGTGATCACATCGCGACCTCGGTGCTTTTGGAAGGCACCACACATATCTCCACATCTCTACCCTGGTGTCTTGGGGGGACACCACACCTCGACCTCGGTGCTTTTGGAAGGCACCACACATATCTCCACATCTCTACCCTGGTGTCTTGGGGGGACACCACACCTCAACCTCGGTGCTTTAGGAAGGCACCACACATCTTCATATCTCAACATTGGTGCCCTGGAAAGGCATCGCATCTCTACACATCGACGGAATAATTCACATCTCGGCGCGGCGTAAGCGTAACTTGAAGCTAACCAAGTAAGGTTTCTTATTTTATCTCTTATTTTGAAACATGTCGATGGAGGATATTTTAGCTACCCAAGAGCAATTAATAGATGCATTGGATAAGCTACATATAAACTTTAAAAAGGATGGAGCGGAGCGAAAGACTTCCGATTATATACGACGAAGACTAGAAACGCTAGAACAATATTTTGTAGACTTCCACAACAACCATATGATACTTCTATCTTTTAACGATCACTCTCATGAGTATTTTGCATTCAATAGATATGATCAAATTAAGAAAAAATACAATAACATAAAGACAGCCTTGCAAAATTATAAATCTTTAGAAAACCCTGAATTACAACCTCCAACCTTTCAAACCCCGTCAACCTCTCATGAATATCAAGAAAAACCTCCCAACAATATCTCCAATATAAATAAAACGGAAGAGCTTATGAAAAAACAAACAACTAATTTTAAGGCTTTTTTGCGAACTGTTTCAAACATAAATCTTGATCTTATGTCGGAAAAGTGGGAATTTGAGGATATCCTAAAGTCCTTGCAAATCCGCTGGTCGGCAATTGATACCTTGCATTGGGAATTAGAAAACGAATTGAGCGGAACGAACGCAGAATATGAAGAACAATTTACTAATTATGAAAAACATTACTATAAGTTAAAAACAGATATTAATAAAAAGATGTATTCTCTATCTCATATAGAAAAATCAACCCCAAAAGTAGAGCTGCCTACATTCGAAGGAAATTACATGCAATGGGTTTCCTTTAAAGATCTATTTACGGAAACTATTCACAATAATCCGTCACTGTCTAATGCACAAAAGTTACAGTTTCTTAAGAGTAAAGTTAAGGGCGAGCCTGAAAAAATGATACAACATCTCCAAATCAGCTCCGACAATTATCTCATATCTTGGAATATCCTCAGTCATCGATATGATAATAAACGATTAATCTTTACATCTCATCTAAATAACCTCTTAAATATCCCTAATATTCAATATCAGTCGTATCAACATATTAAACGGATTCATGATGTTACATATGAGAGCATTAATGCAATTGAAAACCTTGGCATTAACGTATCATCTTGGGACCCCTTTCTTGTTTGTATATTATCTCAAAAGTTAGACACAGAAACATACAATGATTATATGCAATCTTTAAAGTCGCCCAGAGAAATACCTGTATTGCAAGACTTTCTACAGTATTTAGAAAACAAGTTTATGACGCTAGAGACCTCACGAAAAAAGCATGAAAGCTACACTACAAAAGCATTTAATCAACCATCAAATCAGCATACACATTTAAGAAACTATAATAATCAATCTTCATTTTCTAAAAGTTATAACAATAAATTTAAACAGAGTTTTAATAATCCATATTCTACAAATCATGCTATTTCGCAAGTAACTTATTCCAATAATATAACAAATGTAAAACGCAAGCGGTGTCCGATGTGCAATTCTAGCGAACATCGCCTTTATACATGTCCGACGTTATTACAAATGCATCCTTATGAGCGAAGAAAAACGGTTGAAAACATGAAACTTTGCCTCAACTGCCTACATTACCACAAAGGAATGAAATGCTTTTCACAGATATTGTGTAAGCAATGTAATAAAAATCATAATACCCTTTTACATGAATGTTTCGCGTCACAGAATATGACACCGGAAGCCTCACGTTCAAGGTTACACGGGGCTCATTCGAAACCTTTACGCCAGCAACAAGAAAATATGAACGCATTAGTATCCCTTCCATGTGACCCCAGCGAAATACCTATTACTAGCTACTGCAATTATCAAGGTTCAAGCAGCAGATGGATCTCCCCTTAACACGAGAGCGCTTCTAGATCAGGGCTCACAAATCTCAACTTTAAAAAATACCCCGTAAAAATGAATATATCAATGTAATCTTAATTTAAATAGCAACATCCAGCAGTTATGGGAAATGAAGGATGTACCTTACTCTAAATCTTACTTTAAATCTATCTCAGGAAGACCTTTAAAAGAAAATTTCGAAGAAAAATTGGGTGCGTCAAAATCTTAAATGTATCGCCTAATTTATGCAATTAGAAAAGAAATTAATAAAACAACGTCAATTAGCACGCGAGAATAAGCTATTCATATCGGAATACAAAGAACTCAGATATATGATACCCTGTGTGTCGCACGCCGACTTAAGGCCAAGACCTACCGCGCACCTTACGCGCGGAGTCATCAACTAGTCTTGCGAGTTGTGTTCGAAGCATCCTCGAAAACTTTAAATAAATTAACCCTTAATGATCTCATGTATAGAGCGCCTAATCTGCAATAAGACCTTCAAATCCTAATTTTTAGATGGCGCCAATTTAAGTACTTACGGGTTAACGGCGGAATTGATCTCAAATCCTACAAAGCGACAATTTTTGTCCGAAATATCGAAAATCTTTGATCCCTTTACAAGATGAGATTACATTATAAAATAATGTGATGATTATAATTATCTTACTATCTTCCTATGAAACGATCTGTTGTTAAGCTATCACTGTTACCTTCGTAAATACTATGATATAAATACTATTAATGATTTAAATACTATTAATGAATCTAAGGAAGAAATTAAAACCTCGAAAACATAGAATTCATATCTCAAAACAATATGTCCCATGATAAGACAACATTTAAACACAATACGGCGCTATAATATTACAGCGTGCGCACGAGTTCGGCGAAATGGAATATTATAATAACATTTTATTTATGAGTGATTCGTTTGATATGGGAGCTGTATGAGTATGTTTTAATTGAAATCCTGGTTGTTGTGGTTGTTTGTGGAAATAATAACGTTTTGGAAACAATTGCTTCGTCGACGAGCTTCAGCAGAGCCGGCGGTGGAGGCTGCGACCAGTGTCGCGGTCCCCGCCCGGCCACCTCCAACCCCAGTGAAAAGTGATTATGTGATAAGTGTTAGTGAAATAGTGAGTGTGATGTGCGCGTAAATAAACATGACTAAATCTTTCAAGTGTTTTCGCTTCCCAACTTAAGTGAATCTCTGTAACGCTATTATAAAAAACAATTGTAACATAATCTTGTAACCCTATTGTAAAGAACAAATGTTTCTTAATCTTATAATTATTGTATCTTCATCTTGTGATCATAACTAACACAATCATTTAGTAAATAGACACAAAATTGTAATATCACCTTGTTAGTTTTAAGTTCATCTTTCATCAAGTTACTAACCTTCACCTTTTTCTCCCCCGGGAACATGTACGATTACCTAATCGTACAGACAATAGGTACATGTTCCCGGAATGCAATGCGTCGATGGTGCATATTTTATTATATTGTATTAATTATTATTTTAAGTTTTAACACACAGTTCAGTTCGCCATCGGATTCCGCACCGGGCGGAGTGGATCTCCGCCCGGTGCGTCATAAAACCCCATCCCAAGCTCATCCCATTAAAGTTAATAATAAATATCTCTTTATCCCAATCTCATATCTTATCTTTTACCCCATCTTACAACGAACATCGAACAACGAACAACGAACAACGAACAACGAACAACGAACAACGAACAACGAACAGCGAACAGCGAACAGCGAACAGCGAACAGCGAACAGCGAACAGCGAACAGCGTACAGCGAACAGCGAACAGCGAACAGCGAACATTGAACAGCGAACAGCGAACAGAGAACAGCGTACAGCGAACAGCGAACAGCGAACAGCGAACTCGAATTTTAATTCGAACACAAACACAAACACAAACACGAGAAACGAACAACGAACAACGAACAGCGAACAGCGAACAGCGAACAGCGAACAGCGAACAGCGAACAGCGAACAGCGAACAGCGAACAGCGAACAGTGAACAGCGAACAGCGACAGCGACTGCAAACAGCGAACAGCGAACAGCGAACAGCGAACTCGAATTTTAATTCGAACACAAACACAAACACAAACACGAACAACGAACATCGAACTACGAACAACGAACAACGAACAACGAACAACGAACAACGAACAACGAACAACGAACAACGAACAGCGAACAGCGAACAGCGAACAGAGAACAGCGAACAGCGAACAGCGAATAGCGAACAGCGAACAGCGAACAGCGAACAGCGAACAGCGAACAGCGAACAGTGAACAGCAAACAGCGACAGCGACTGCAAACAGCGAACAGCGAACAGCGAACTCGAATTTTAATTCGAACACAAACACAAACACAAACACGAACAACGAACATCGAACAACGAACAACGAACAACGAACAGCGAACAGCGAACAGCGAACAGCGAACAGCGAACAGCGAACAGCGAACAGCGAACAGCGAACAGCGAACAGCGAACAGCGAACAGCGAACAGCGAACAGCGAACAGCGAACAGCGAACAGCGAACAGCGAACAGCGAACAGCGAACAGCGAACAGCGAACAGCGAACAGCGACAGCGACTGCAAACAGCGAACAGCGAACAGCGAACAGCGAACAGCGAACAGCGAACAGCGAACAGCGAACAGCGAACAGCGAACAGCAGACTGCAAACAGTGAATGTGAATGTGAATGTGAATGTGAATGTGAATGTGAATGTGAATGTGAATGTGAATGTGAATGTGAATGTGAATGTGAATGTGAATGTGAATGTGAATGTGAATGTGAATGTGAATGTGAACATACACAAACACAAACACGGACAGCGAACAGCGAACAGCGTACAGCGAACAGCGAACAGCGAACAGCGAACAGCGAACAGCGAACAGCGAACAGCGAACAGCGAACAGCGAACAGCGAACAGCGAACAGCGAACAGCGAACAGCGAACAGCGAACAGCGAACAGAGAACAGCGAACAGCGAACAGCGAACAGCGAACAGCGAACAGCGAACAGCGAACAGCGAACAGCGAACAGCGAACAGCGAACAGCGAACAGCGAACAGCGAACAGCGAACAGCGAACAGCGAACAGCGAACAGCGAACAGCGACAGCGAACAGCGAACAGCGAACAGTGAACAGCGAACAGCGACAGCGATCAGCGACCAGCGAACAGCGAACAGCGAACAGCGAACAGCGAACAGCGAACAGCGAACAGCGAACAGCGAACAGCGAACAGCAAACAGCGAACAGCGACAGCGACAGCGAACAGCGAACAGCGAACAGCGAACAGCGAACAGCGAAGAGCGAACAGCGAACAGCGAACAGCGAACAGCGAACTGCGAACAGCTAACAGCTAACAGCGAACAGCGAACAGCGAACAGCGAACAGCGAACAGAGAACAGCGAACAGCGAACAGCGAACAGCGAACAGCGAACAGCGAACAGCGAACAGCGAACAACGAACAACGGTGAATGTGAATGTGATTGTGAATGTGAATGTGAATGTTGAATGTGAATGTTGAATGTGAATGTGAATGTGAATGTGAATGTGAATGTGAACATACACAAACACAAACACAAACACGAACACGAAAACGAACAACGAACAGCGAACAGCGAACAGCGAACAGCGAACAGCGAACAGCGAACAGCGAACAGCGAACAGCGAACAGCGAACAGCGAACAGCGAACAGCGAACAGCGAACAGCGAACAGCGAACAGCGAACAGCGACAGCGACTGCAAACAGCGAACAGCGAACAGCGAACAGCGAACAGCGAACAGCGAACAGCGAACAGCGAACAGCGAACAGCGAACAGCGAACAGCGAACAGCGACTGCAAACAGCGAACAGCGAACAGCGAACAGCGAACAGCGAACAGCGAACAGCGAACAGCGAACAGCGAACAGCGAACAGCGAACAGCGACAGCGACTGCAAACAGCGAACAGCGAACAGCGAACAGCGAACAGCGAACAGCGAACAGCGAACAGCGAACAGCGAACAGCGAACAGCGAACAGCGAACAGCGACAGCGACTGCAAACAGCGAACAGCGAACAGCGAACAGCGAACAACGAACAACGAACAACGAACAACGAACAACGAACAACGAACAACGAACAACGAACAGCGAACAGCGAACAGCGAACAGCGAACAGCGAACAGCGAACAGCGAACAGCGAACAGCGAACAGCGAACAGCGAACAGCGAACAGCGAACAGCGAACAGCGAACAGCGAACAGCGACAGCGACTGCAAACAGCGAACAGCGAACAGCGAACAGCGAACAGCGAACAGCGAACAGCGAACAGCGAACAGCGAACAGTGAACAGCAGACTGCAAACAGTGAATGTGAATGTGAATGTGAATGTGAATGTGAATGTGAATGTGAATGTGAATGTGAATGTGAATGTGAATGTGAATGTGAATGTGAATGTGAATGTGAATGTGAATGTGAATGTGAATGTGAACATACACAAACACAAACACGGACAGCGAACAGCGAACAGCGTACAGCGAACAGCGAACAGCGAACAGCGAACAGCGAACAGCGAACAGCGAACAGCGAACTGCGAACAGCGAACAGCGAACAGCGAACAGCGAACAGCGAACAGCGAACAGCGAACAGCGAACAGCGAACAGCGAACAGCGAACAGCGAACAGCGAACAGCGAACAGCGAACAGCGAACAGCGAACAGCGAACAGCGAACAGCGAACAGCGAACAGCGAACAGCGAACAGCGAACAGCGAACAGCGAACAGCGAACAGCGACAGCGAACAGCGAACAGCGAACAGCGAACAGCGAACAGCGACAGCGATCAGCGACCAGCGAACAGCGAACAGCGAACAGCGAACAGCGAACAGCGAACAGCGAACAGCGAACAGCGAACAGCGAACAGCGAACAGCGAACAGCGAACAGCGACAGCGACAGCGAACAGCGAACAGCGAACAGCGAACAGCGAACAGCGAAGAGCGAACAGCGAACAGCGAACAGCGAACAGCGAACTGCGAACAGCTAACAGCTAACAGCGAACAGCGAACAGCGAACAGCGAACAGCGAACAGAGAACAGCGAACAGCGAACAGCGAACAGCGAACAGCGAACAGCGAACAGCGAACAACGAACAACGAACAACGAACAACGGACAACGAACAACGGTGAATGTGAATGTGATTGTGAATGTGAATGTGAATGTTGAATGTGAATGTTGAATGTGAATGTGAATGTGAATGTGAATGTGAATGTGAACATACACAAACACAAACACAAACACGAACACGAAAACGAACAACGAACAGCGAACAGCGAACAGCGAACAGCGAACAGCGAACAGCGAACAGCGAACAGCGAACAGCGAACAGCGAACAGCGAACAGCGAACAGCGAACAGCGAACAGCGACAGCGACTGCAAACAGCGAACAGCGAACAGTGAACAGCGAACAGCGAACAGTGAACAGCGAACAGCGAACAGCGAACAGCGAACAGCGAACAGCGAACAGCGAACAGCGAACAGCGAACAGCGAACAGCGACTGCAAACAGCGAACAGCGAACAGCGAACAGCGAACAGCGAACAGCGAACAGCGAACAGCGAACAGCGAACAGCGAACAGCGAACAGCGAACAGCGAACAGCGAACAGCGAACAGCGAACAGCGAACAGCGACAGCGACTGCAAACAGCGAACAGCGAACAGCGAACAGCGAACAGCGAACAGCGAACAGCGAACAGCGAACAGCGAACAGCGAACAGCGAACAGCGAACAGCGAACAGCGAACAGCGAACAGCGAACAGCGAACAGCGACAGCGACTGCAAACAGCGAACAGCGAACAGCGAACAGCGAACAACGAACAACGAACAACGAACAACGAACAACGAACAACGAACAGCGAACAGCGAACAGCGAACAGCGAACAGCGAACAGCGAACAGCGAACAGCGAACAGCGAACAGCGAACAGCGAACAGCGAACAGCGAACAGCGAACAGCGAACAGCGAACAGCGAACAGCGAACAGCGAACAGCGAACAGCGAACAGCGAACAGCGAACAGCGAACAGCGAACAGCGAACAGCAGACTGCAAACAGTGAATGTGAATGTGAATGTGAATGTGAATGTGAATGTGAATGTGAATGTGAATGTGAATGTGAATGTGAATGTGAATGTGAATGTGAATGTGAATGTGAATGTGAATGTGAATGTGAATGTGAATGTGAATGTGAATGTGAATGTGAATGTGAATGTGAATGTGAATGTGAATGTGAATGTGAATGTGAATGTGAATGTGAATGTGAATGTGAATGTGAATGTGAATGTGAATGTGAATGTGAATGTGAATGTGAATGTGAATGTGAATGTGAATGTGAATGTGAATGTGAATGTGAATGTGAATGTGAATGTGAATGTGAATGTGAATGTGAATGTGAATGTGAATGTGAATGTGAATGTGAATGTGAATGTGAATGTGAATGTGAACATACACAAACACAAACACGGACAGCGAACAGCGAACAGCGTACAGCGAACAGCGAACAGCGAACAGCGAACAGCGAACAGCGAACAGCGAACAGCGAACAGCGAACAGCGAACAGCGAACAGCGAACAGCGAACAGCGAACAGCGAACAGCGAACAGCGACAGCGACTGCAAACAGCGAACAGCGAACAGCGAACAGCGAACAGCGAACAGCGACAGCGACTGCAAACAGCGAACAGCGAACAGCGAACAGCGAACAGCGAACAACGAACAACGAACAACGAACAACGAACAACGAACAACGAACAGCGAACAGCGAACAGCGAACAGCGAACAGCGAACAGCGAACAGCGAACAGCGAACAGCGAACAGCGAACAGCGAACAGCGAACAGCGAACAGCGAACAGCGAACAGCGAACAGCGAACAGCGAACAGCGAACAGCGAACAGCGAACAGCGAACAGCAGACTGCAAACAGTGAATGTGAATGTGAATGTGAATGTGAATGTGAATGTGAATGTGAATGTGAATGTGAATGTGAATGTGAATGTGAATGTGAATGTGAATGTGAATGTGAATGTGAATGTGAATGTGAATGTGAATGTGAATGTGAATGTGAATGTGAATGTGAATGTGAATGTGAATGTGAATGTGAATGTGAATGTGAATGTGAATGTGAATGTGAATGTGAATGTGAATGTGAATGTGAATGTGAATGTGAATGTGAATGTGAATGTGAATGTGAATGTGAATGTGAATGTGAATGTGAATGTGAATGTGAATGTGAATGTGAATGTGAATGTGAATGTGAATGTGAATGTGAATGTGAATGTGAATGTGAATGTGAATGTGAATGTGAATGTGAATGTGAACATACACAAACACAAACACGGACAGCGAACAGCGAACAGCGAACAGCGAACAGCGAACAGCGAACAGCGAACAGCGAACAGCGAACAGCGAACAGCGAACAGCGAACAGCGACAGCGAACAGCGAACAGCGAACAGCGAACAGCGAACAGCGACAGCGATCAGCGACCAGCGAACAGCGAACAGCGAACAGCGAACAGCGAACAGCGAACAGCGAACAGCGAACAGCGAACAGCGAACAGCGAACAGCGAACAGCGACAGCGACAGCGAACAGCGAACAGCGAACAGCGAACAGCGAACAGCGAAGAGCGAACAGCGAACAGCGAACAGCGAACAGGGAACTGCGAACAGCTAACAGCTAACAGCGAACAGCGAACAGCGAACAGCGAACAGAGAACAGCGAACAGCGAACAGCGAACAGCGAACAGCGAACAGCGAACAGCGAACAACGAACAACGAACAACGAACAACGGACAACGAACAACGGTGAATGTGAATGTGATTGTGAATGTGAATGTGAATGTTGAATGTGAATGTTGAATGTGAATGTGAATGTGAATGTGAATGTGAACATACACAAACACAAACACAAACACGAACACGAAAACGAACAACGAACAGCGAACAGCGAACAGCGGCCAGCGAACAGCGAACAGCGAACAGCTAACAGCGAACAGCGAACAGCGAACAGCGAACAGCGAACAGCGAACAGCGAACAGCGAACAGCGAAAAGCGAACAGCGAACAGCGAACAGCGAACAACGGACAACGAACAACGGTGAACTTTTAACACTTCCACATTCTCTTCATGCTTTTACTGCAATTATTAATACATCTCTCTCTTCTTCACTTTTCCCATCGCTGTGGAAGACAGCCCTGGTGCGGCCCATACCAAAAAACAACAATCCCACTGCCCTCAAGGACCTTAGGCCAATCAGTTTCTTCCTTACCTCTCCAAGATCTTAGAGCGAGTTGTCTACAACCAAGTCACAAAGTACTGGGAATCAAATAATATCTTACCGGAGTACCAGTAAGGTTTTAGAAAACTTCGTAGTACCTGCACTGCATTGATTGATGTTGTGGATAATTTGCTCTCTGCACGCGACAATTCAATTACTCAAACTCAAACTCGAACTCAAACTCAAACTCAATCTCAAACTCAAACTCAAATTAAAACTCAAACTCAAACTCAACCTCAATCTCAAACTCGAACTCGAACACGAACACGATCACGATGTAAGGGATCCTCGGGAGAGGATTGAAACTAGGACTGCTGAATGAATACTGTATATTTGAAATAAAACATGCCTTTTTTAATAGCTACAAAACTAGGTTACACGCTTGTTACACGTGTATTATAGTTAATAATATTAAGATGTTTGTTAAAAAAAGTTAAGTTTTGCTTCTGATTTTTATAGCATTTGCATTCAATAAAACTAAAAATGAAAAATAAACATTAATTCGTATTAATCTATATATTTGACTATTTTACTCCTGACAACACTGACATCTCTGCTTGATAAAGACCGGTACTCGGTAGTGAACGATTTATCTTTTTTTTCAAAGATTTGTTTTCCCATAGAATCAGAAGTCAATATTTTACAAATAATTATTAAAATTAACATAATGAATCCATACTAATATTTTAAATGCGAAAGTAACTCTGTCTGTCTGTCTGTTACTCAATCACGCCTTAACTATTGAACCAATATACTTAAATTATCCCGGGAAATAGGATAGGTTTTATCCCGGAAATCCCACAGGAACGGGAACTATGCGGGTTTTTCTTTGACTGCGCGGGCGAAGCTGCGGGTGGAAAGCTAGTTTTAAATATATGTATTATGATTTCTGTAACAGTTAGGCCCAGTTTCGCCATTCTCCTTTCAGTCTTTAGCTTTTTCTTATAATTGAGAAGAATCTTTTTTTTACATATTTTGTGCATTACAAAATTGATTTAGTATTTGGACAAAACTCTTTAGAAAGTTTAAGACTACTGGCCGATATTTCTTTCAATAATGAAAATCACATGTCACTTGACAGTACTGTTGTGGTACTGTTTAATTATTAGCCAAGGTTTTAGCTAGCTTTTAAGCACAAATTACGTATAATAGATATTTTATCCTTAAAATCTTGAAATATAAAAAAAAACAATGCCGCACTCAAGTTCGTCTATAGAACCAGAAGAACTTTCCATCCATGAGATGCTGGTACAGCCAGTATTTTCATCTTCTTCAGAGGAACCACCGAGAGAGGAATGGTCGTCCCTTATAGCCATTACTATTGAAGATCCTCCAAAAATGGCGCTATACAAAGATGGCCTTTATAACCCTGGTAGTGGAGAAATTTGCACCAAATATATACCGATGTCTGCGAGTTCAATTTTGATTCATCCTTACTACAATTACCCGGGAATTAAAGATCCTGGAGTTTTGCGGGCTTTACTCGATCCAGGTCAGTATTGTCCATTAAATGACTTGCTTTTTATTAAACTTTAGATGATAATACTCGTTTATACTTTACATTTTTGGCCGTCGCCTCCAACGCGTGAACGTAGAACCGAAGGATCCTGTCTAAGTCTGGCAGGAAACAGAAGGCTGATCATTAATCCATACTAATATTATAAATGCGAAAGTAACTCTGTCTGTCTGTCTGTTACTCAATCACGCCTAAACTACTGAACCAATTTTTATGAAATTTGGTATGGAGATATTTTGATACCCGAGAAAGGACATAGGCTACTTTTTATCCCGGGAAAATAACGCGATCCCGAAATCCCACGGGAACGGGAACTATGCGGGTTTTTCTTTGACTGCGCGGTTGAAGTCGCGGGCGGAAACCTAGTATGTCCATAAAGAAAAGCGATTAGTGAAACAGTTGCATCATACATCTGCCCCATACACGGTAATTCACATTTTTGAATGTTATATTATTTTTTATATATTGCAGAAGAACAAAAGTATTATCCAACCGATGGTCAAGAATTATATTTAGACGAATGTGAGAAAATGAAGGTTATCCCCGTGAGACCATTTTGGCGTGGATTACTGGAACGATCTATTGATTTAAAAGTTATTGATTCCCATATTATATTCATAACTAGCGGTCCGCCCCGGCTTCGCCCGTGGTACATGTTTACGTTTTCTCTACATAAGAACCATCCTCGTACTTCAAGGAATATAATAAAAAAAGAATTATCGAAATCGGTTCAGCCGTTCTCGAGTTATGCGCTTACCAACACATTTTGCGATTCATTTTTATATATAAAGAATGCAGAATATACTGGATATAGTTTGATATAATATTATGACCACCAAACCTTAATTTTTTGATTTGGAGTTACTTTATTTTTTATTTTTGGAATTTTCAGTTTTATCTGATGATCGATTTCTTGTGTTACAGATATTAAACATGCTTTACCTGTTATGACTAATATTAATTATATCTTTAGTATCTTCAAAATTAATCTCGTATTTGCATTTCTGAAAAAGCAATGAATTTCAGAAAGTATTTTTTCAATTGTAGTAGTATCTATTATGTTACTAAGAACTAAGTAATACCATAGATTTTTAATCTTTGTTAACTATTATTCTTAATCTTCATCTCTGTATTTTTATAGTATTATGGAGTGAATCCAATCGGTATGCGGGCGATGTGCAAGGCGCTATACTACAATAACAACGTGGTACGCCTGGATCTATCTTCAAATTTTCTGGACAATGATGCCTGCTACCACCTGGGTCAATTAATAGCTGAGAATACGGTTCTCCAGGAACTTGTGTTGTGTGGATGCAGGTAATTTTATTGCAATTCGAAGAACTTGAATATTGTATTTAGCTAGCAAACACCCACGATTTCGTCCACGTTATATCGGAGATGCAAATAATACTTAATATAATAATATATTGAAATCGCAGACGCAAAATCTATACATTTGTTCAATTATATTATACTTTATAAATGAAGATCAAATCCTGTGTTGGTAACCTAAGATAGGCACATGAAACAGCACAATTTGCCAAATATTTAATGGTTATATTCTTTTAATTTTTTGTTTTGTATTTTGCTGTGTGTACAAAACAAATCTTAGAATGAATTCCCTAATTTTTAACGCATATAAAAGAGATAGATAATAAATGTATAGATTTATGTGTAGTGCTGTTTTACTACTCTCAATATTTTGTTTATATCATAGGATACAATGTAGCGGAGTAAGAAGAATTGTTGCCAAGCTTTACGGTCGCAGTTTAGATTTGCTGGATTTATCTCGAAATCAACTTGGGGACAAAGGATTTGAATACGTTGCTGAGCAATTGTTTAAAGGAGCTGTGATTAAAAGGTTATTGATGTGTGATTAAAAGTGAGAGAACATAGCATACGCAATGAATATTATAGGTACATACAACAAAGGCAAAATTAGCTAACTTTGTTAAATAGTAATTTTAACAAAGTTAGTAAATTAGAATATTGAACGATTAAAGACTGCGATACAAGATTTCGATCAAATATTATTAATAGTATTGTAGTATATTAATGTGTATTAAAAGTATTGTAAGCTATTATTTACTTTTACTGTTTTCTTTATTTTCAATTTCTGATTAATGAGATCTTTTTCAGATTAAATTTGAGCTTTAATGAATTAGGAATGGAATCCGCTTTGTCATTCGCAAGAGCTATTGAAGGAAACAATACAATTAGCCATCTCGATTTATCCTGGAATCAATTATCCACTTTGAAAGGTTTTTGTTGAAATACTTATAAAAACTACATAGTTTTTTTGGTACTAACGTTATATTTATTTTTAATTGAATAAGACTAACATTTGTATCATCTGCTAAGACCATTACGCAAAAAAGTCAATGAAATCCTTCAATACGCATTCGAAAAAAACTAAAATCAACCTCTCCACGTTTTAAAAAGCAAAACATAAAAATCCTGACATAAATAGACAATAAACCACGAACACTCGCCAACTAAAAAAGCTCTTCAACTAGAATACGTCAGTTGGACTAACATTTAATAACTTGTATAGTGTATACGGAGCTCTTCAGCTCTTGTGTGGAAAATAAAGTCGGGAACGTTCCCGTAAATATTTATGTGGTATAGAATGAAATGGATGGTGCCACATCGCCTGGCTGTATTTAGGAAGCTCAAATAAAGAGGCTGAACGTACTGACATTAGCATTGTATTTTAGCTTGACCTAACAATGTGGTTCTTTTAAAATCAGGTTCAATGTATTTTCAAGTATATCTCTGGACGTACTTCAGTGCCATCTAGTTCTCTACTTACGCTTGGTTTATACTATGAAATATACTTCTTCAAGTATACCTTAAATATTTTCCGAATATATCGATATTTAAAACACTACATGATGTATTGAATACCCATAACTAGCAAAACTATATTAGCATTACTAGCATTTAGTAACCTCTACAGAATAATGTTCTTGGAAGACGGTCATCTTTTGTTTACGATTACCCTAAGCAATTCGACTTCTCAGACTATTACTTTACCCAATAACGTTTACCATTATATCATTATTATGAAACGATACATTGAAGAACGTTTTCAAGTCAATGGATATACTATGCACGTTGCTCTAACGCGTACACAAAGGGGACTAAACAATGTAATTATACTGGCATATGAAGCTTAGTATCAAAATACAGACGAGACAAGGGCCCGATATATTGTTAGATTAACGTCCCATGTTTGCAAAGACAAACGCGTAGGACACTTTGTTGTTAATATTATCTATACACAATAATAAAGATGTTCTAAATGGAATATATTATAACAGTGATAATGTAAATATGTGCAGATAAAATGAAAAATCAAGTAAATTTTTTAAACACTCACTTACAATCGAATCTCAAACTTTTGTTTTTAAGTTTTAGGCTTGAGTCAACTTATAACTTGTTAATAAAATTTCATAAATACTTTTTTCAGGTCCCACTGAGCTTATGGAAAAACTGGGGGAAAATAAATTTCTCGTTGAACTAAATGTCTCATGGAATGCCCTCAAAATCGCTAAACCCTTACGGAAACTCCTTTCCGCACCTTCTCTTAGGATACTTGATTTAAGTAATAACAAGTAAGGAAATCTTCACCAACTCATACCACTTGTTGTTATCAGCCTTTCGACTTTTAGATTCAAATCATTTATAAATTATATGTGCGCTAAAAAATATTTTCCTGTGAAAAATTGCAAACAATATTATTTTAATCATCGGGTCAAACCTCATATCCACCATTCAATACTTCCAATTACTTACCATTGCGCCGTTAGTACAATAATTGTAATTAAAATAATTTTATAAAAATTATTAAATCGCTTTTCTCATTACGTGAAAATTCAATTCAATAATGATCTCATTGGAGCGAACGACCACGAAAACAAAATATATATTTTTTTATTTAAACTTATATAATTTTTAGACTGCCACGAACTGCTCCCAAGTTATTAGGAGTATCTCTCGTTAAAGCAAGAAGGCTTGATACTCTCGATGTATCAAATAATCCCTTTACACCAGACGATGCGTTGACTCTTTTAAGAGCTTTGGAGAAGAAAAAAGTTCGACTAAACAATCTGATTATGGATAATATTGCTGTGGCCAAAGAGTTTGTAGAGGTGATGTTTATCTTGAAAATTTGTGTTCCTGAACTGAATTTATTCATTAGAATACTAAATAGACGCAGAGTTTTTTTATAAAGTTGTCCAATATAGCGGGGTTATTGAAAAATTGTTTGTTGCATAGTTTTTGTTTTTGTTTTTTTTACGTTATAAAAGAAATAACTTTGGATTAGCATTGTTTCATTTTCGCAATTGAACTCTACCATGTTTTTAATTTTCATCATATTTTTTTTAGGAATGTAAGAGAATTTTAAAACATGATTACCGGAAGAATACCAATATTACATACGGGAATATTTTGTACAACTATGCCTTATCAACTGCAGATATGAGACTTATCATTATGAAAAGACTGGACTTTCTCACAAAAAGACCGGGAAAGAAAGCAAAATTGGATATTGCGTTAGTTGTGTTAAAGTTTTTAACGTTCGTAACGCAGTATAATATAAATTTATCGAGACTTATTTATTTTCGAACTTTAAAATATTAATTAATAATATAAATTCATGAGTCTTAGCGCCGATTTTTCAATGCTTGGATAAAACTTATCCGTCCAATAAAGTATTACACGATAATATTAAAATGTCACGTAAACTGTCAAATACGGGCAATTAGAATACGTTTTTAAAATGGTAGTTTTATACATTATTCGACGAATAAGTTTTATCCAAGCATTGAAAAATTGGCCCTTAGACTCATTCCACATAATAAAATAATTAATCACATTAAATTTTCATTTTCATTAGATTGTACTTTCTTGAAAAACGAAAAACATTAGAAACAATGCAACCACGTGCAAATACTTCGTGATTTGAAAGCAGCTGGAGCTAATGTTGATGAAGACCTGATTAATCATTTGGCGGAGAGCTTTCCTGGGCCCATGACTGATAAAGGAGCTAATACTGTTAAACTGGATCGTAAGAAATTATTAATTATAGAATTATTGGATGAATACATTTTAAATGTGTAAAAATAGATAGTAAAAAAAGTTAGTTGCTAGTTTCGTGCACCAGTGTCCTGTCAAGTTAAAGAACCTTTAAAAAAAGGTTTATTTTTTTCTTTTGTACAAAAAACAATACTATTCCTAAGCGGCTAGTTATTAATTATCCATGTTTAATAGATTCTACTTTAAGTAACAAGCCAGCAAATATTAATTTTAATATCTATAAAAGGCAACAATGTAACTTCTAAAAACGGGTCACTTCATTATATTATGAGATAACTCATTAAATTCGAGGGGCAATTTTGACATAATTCACATCGAAACAAATTTAAACAATTAGGCGCAATAAAAACAACGAAACGAGGTCATTATTTTAGCAATTTTCACTTTATCGCAAATTCATTTCCATGAATAATAACGTGGACTTTTTATTAAATTACGTTTTTTGTTAGAGGCGTAATGCATGGGGTTTTTAATTTGTTATAACTTATGATACATGGTTTTATTTTACCGGCTAGACTATGTACATACAACTAATACAATAAATAACACGAGGAACGTTTAAGTTTTAGAATGTGGATACGATTCCATTATTAGAAAAGCTTTCGTGGTGTTAACATTTTGTTTTTTGTTTTATAATGGGATCGTATTATTGTGTGTATTTTAACTCTATTAATATAAATTATCAATCAGAATTTAAACGCAACAATAATTAAAATTCTCAACTTTCAGGTGTAGTTGACATGATTCAAAGACTTTGGCCAGATAGAAAATTACCCCCCACTCCACCCCCTGAACCAGAACAGCCTGAGGTGCTTAAAAAGAAGGGGAATAAAGGAAAAAAGAAGAAATAATATAAGACCAACGATGGCTGAAAATCGTACAGAAGAAAACGATTAGTGAAGATAGAAGATTTGTAAAAACTAATGGAATGGCAACTAGACTTTTTATTTTAACATTTCTTACTTCAGTACCTTCTTCAATATGAATAGGTATATTTTAAGTTTCATGTTTTTAACAAATAAGTTAAAAGAAATATACTAATTTCAAAATTATCTGTCTATTTCTGCTTTCATCCGTCACACGCTAAACATTTCAATATAAAATATACCCTTTAAAAAGATAGTATTTTATACAAACCAGCTACCAGACGGACTAATTTTCTGTGCACCACTTTACGGCGTTAACAAAAGTAAAACAAGAATTAATATAAGTGTATAAATTTTTAACGATTCACTATAAATGCTGGCAAGGAGTCGGGTACTGTAGGTAATTATACTGCAAAAAGTCGGACTAATCTGCAGCAGGCTTCAATTAGCAGAACGATGTTCTTGTTCTTAGAAGAGGGACATTTATACAGTTTTTGTGTCTGTAAATATGTAATTAGTTATCTTTGTAACACTGACCTGGTAAACGATGTTTTGCCTGGACAGTAAGGTGCATAAAAAATGTTTAATGAACATTTCATAGACCTACCGATAATTAAAATCATTGAGAAATCAGAACTCTATCATATGGACAGTTCATGAACTGTAATCAATGAATTTTTAGATTATTTAAAATGTCTGAATCCATAAGATTTAAATTCGTTTAATTCTAGATTGTAAAATATGTTCGTTAATGATTCGCTATAATAAAATTAACAATACGTCAAATTAGGGCGAATAATATTGTCTCTATATTAGTGTAATTCCCAAGTAATTCCCAAGTGTGTAATAATTTAGATGATCACATCACCACCTTCAATGTCTGCCTCACAAATATTAGGCATTTTGCAAGAAAAATAATTAAGTGGGTGATTCATTTAGATGTAGGGCAGAGGTAAATGGTTACATTCAAGCTACCACGTATCTACTTAATGAAAATGTAAAAAAACAAATCCGAATGCTATTATGAACGCAATCGTCAGTCTTTATTATTTTTAATGAGCACGCTTTTGAACAAAAGCGAGTCCATTTCACCCTTATGGTTGCCTATAATGAGTTGAAAATGCGATTTCGGCTATATTTTATTATATGCGACAGTAATTACGAAATATCGCGATGCAGACATTAAAGAGTTATGGTTACTTAATGCATTTTAATGGTACGTGCGCATCTGAGAAAATTAAAAAATAATATAGAGCTATTTTTAATATCAAATGAATATAGTTAAAAAAATAATGCATACCTACTTAAAAAATATTCAATTACGGATTTGCTTCATGACGTTGCAATAATTTTTCCCCCCGTTGCAATATTTCCCGTATCCATAGTACCTTTACAATTAACAAAATAATTAATAGTCTTCTTTTTTAATATTAGGTCATGGCGCATCATTTTCCATATCTTTCAAAGTGCACACACATTTCGATTAATAATTTTATAAAACAATATAAGATACAGTTGAGAAATTTTTAAAGTAAGTATAGACGTCTCTCGCTAGTTCGAATCCAGCTTCGTGATCGAAAATTTTCTATTCTTTAAAAATTTCTACTAGGTTGTAATGAGAAATTTTTACTAGGTTTCCGCCCGCGGCTTCGCCCGCGCAGTCAAAGAGAAACCCGCATAGTTCCCGTTCCCGTGGGATTTCCGGGATTGCGTTATTTTCCCGGGATAAAAAGTAGCCTATGTCCTTTCTCGGGTATCAAAATATCTCTATACCAAATTTCATGAAAATTGGTTCAGTAGTTTAGGCGTGATTGAGTAACAGACAGACAGACAGAGTTACTTTCGCATTTATACTATTAGTATGGATTTGAATGCCTTAAAACTAAGTATCAAAAATAAAATAGTTATTTAGCCATGCAGGTTAAAGAGTAAGCAAACAGACCTAAAAGTCCCTTTGGTCCACTACAAAGTTGGTGTGCAACCCTATTCAATGCTGTTCTGCCACAGTTCTGCGGGCTCCAGTGGAACCCGAGGCCATTGAACAACTTTTATTCACACATAAACAGTTTTCACTATATTTCTTATATGACACACCGTTACCGTGCTTTATTTCAAGTTCTTCGTACAAACTTTACGTTTTGTTGGTAATAAAAGTCGTGATACCTAGAGGTGCTTATAATACACGACAAAATGATACACGACAAAATTATTGATCGTTTTCAATAATAATGAAATTATTATTCGTTCTAGAATATCTTTTACTACGCCATATCCTGTATCTTTCTTTAATGGATCATTTTTGAAAGATCCTATATAGATAGATACTCTAACAAAAATACTTGAGTACCTGTATACTATGAGTATAGATGTTTATATCCACTTTGATGGAGCAATATCTAAGTGACATGTACCTAATCGCTATGCTTCATACCTCTTACAATATATTTTCATAATTATAGATTATGGAAACGGATACAGAATTAATTAATTTTTTATTGAATTTTTTACGAATTCAAAACCTCCTCCTTTTTTTTAATTTAGTTAAAAATGAATAAGTTAAAAATGAATTTCAACAGTCTTCTGACAAAATACAGAATACCTATTTAAAAAATACGATCCCCTGATTAAATATTGAAAACCGTTACAAAGAGCAGGTGACTTAGGATCATAACTTTGAAGACTCCATCGCCATAATTCGAGGATCAAATTGAATGAGGTATATTATGGGAAATGTTGTAAATTGTAACGCGGTGCGAACGGCGGTCATTGCTAGCACTTGGGTCACTTGACGATGGCCATAATGTAGATATTCCGAGATTTTAATATTCTACAAACTTATGAAAAACTTGCAGAAATTAATAAAATACTCGATGATGTAGGTACTATCATCTGTACTTTACAAAAATGTAATTATTCATTCATCTATCAATCAAACATAGAAATCTAAATAACAAGACACTAGAAGTCGTAAGCGTGCGTGACCTTGTCGCCACTCAGGTGATTTGCACATCACCAGTGCATTCGTCACTGTTCAGTTGCTCTGGAGACGTATGAGTGTATACATGGTGTGTTTCAGCAATTCCCATTGCGGAAATTCTTCCACAAGTTGTAATTATACTTATAAAGGAATAATATTTCATCGGAAAATATATTTTTTTAGAAATAATGCCGTTTTTCCTTAAAATTATAGAATATTTACAAGTATTACGAGTGTCACCATAGTAATCGAAATAACAATGAATGACACAGTCGACCATTCTTATTATCACGTTTGTTCGTATTGGAGCAAAAAGTCTCATATACTTAGGGATGTTATTCTAAAATAAACCGTAAATTCGTGCGTTAGGATACATATTCAAAAGCTTAATTTAATAGATAAGTTAGTTTTCACTAAAATCAAGCTGTCCAATAAAAGGCATAGTTTACTTGTGTGTACTGTTTAGCTTTCGGTTTGAATGTGTTGATTTTGGCGACAGCGGTTTTCATACGAATTATGACATTATAGCACTTCTATGTGTCTTGTTATTTAGATTTCTATGCAATCAAATCATAAGTAGCAAAATAAAATTATTTTCAAGATTAGGCATATAGTGTTGTAACTTGTAATAAAAATAATGATTAACATTCTAAATAAATTTTATGAAATTTCACTATTTATAATTAATAATTTCTTTGGTAAGTGAGTAACTATTAGACAACAACCTATGCAAAAGCTCTTTGATAGAAGTTTCCTTCAAACTGTCCACGTATGTTGCAAATTTTACAATGATACATTTTTAAAGTTCCATACTAATCTTTCGCGAACACCCGGGTTGAGATCGCCCAGTTTCATCCTGCCCCCGGCGGCCAACTGACATTATTTATGCCCCTGAGGCACCCTAACGTGACATATTTTAAAGCAACCGTTTTAATAAGTCGCCGTGAACCTGCGACTTTCGGACATAGATTACGTGAAGAGATAATGGAAATAATGCTAAGTTTTGTGATTTATGTAATTTAATTCTCTATGGATGAACCTTTTTATTTTGCAGATAGATGTGTCGTGTTGGAATGTTTTATCTATTGTTAAGATTGTAGACCACGGAGAAAAAAGACACAGTCTATAATATAAACCCAAGCAGAAGCGGCACCTGCAAACAAAATACATGCATATTTAATTTTGCAATCCATTCACGAATTAACAAGGCAATTTATCGATGTCATAATACTAAAAAAGTAACTGATTCATTTGTTGAGAATATATTAACATTAAAAGCAAATTTAATAAACCACACCAACTGGGCAAAACATTAAAAAAATCTTAAATAATAATTTACACAGATTCCAGTGCACTAATTCTTCGGCGATCCGTAACGTGGTTGCCATATAACTTGCGTGGATTAGCCGCACCTCCTAACACCTAGAGGCATCTGCTGCTAATTGATGTTACCTGCGGGGAATAAAAACTGCCCCATTATGTCTAACCTTTATTATCTTTAACATTATTACCGGAATTTTGGGATAAAACATACTTAGGTAATTTATTTGAGTAATTATGTACTTCCGGACTTGGGAGGATACGATACTTGAATAATATTTGGGTAAAGTGTATAAGAAAGTCATTTTCTAAATAAAGGGTATTTTAACGTAAAAACTGATAGTAAGCTTTTGTACAGCTTTTGTAACCAAATATGATTCATAAATTATAAATAAGTATTGTTGTACAAATAACACAAATATTTAAAATAATTGTTTCTGATTTGAGCTGTTATTCTTTTTGGTAAGAGATTTCATAGGAAAAAGAAAAAGTATTATTTACTTACATTATTTATATGAATCAATCACTCATGAACTTAAAATTATTTCCAGAATATAATGATTTTTATTTTATTAAACCATATTACAAAGCAGATTTATCCGCGTCCGATGTTTTCACGTCTTAAATCTCACGTAGATGTTCGCTCCATCAAAATTTAAATCTGGCCACAACTTTCGGAATTTTCAATTGAAGTAAAATGGAATTCCCATCTAAGTTACTTGTAATAGTTCACGATGCTATACAAACTATTTGTAAGAGTTACTCCCTTTGAGAGCTACTACATGTTATAAGATTAAAATGTATAGGATTAAAAAGAAAACATGTTCCTCCTGTTTGTCCTTTATCTCTTACGTTTTTTTCCATATTATTCAGTAATGCATTTTCATGTTAAACATTTGACAAAACAAAGACATGTAAATATTACCTATATTGGGCTTTTTTCGTGTAATCAAGTTCGACCAGGTGCAGGAGTTCTAAAGAAGGATAGTGTCGGTCTTGCGTATACAATTCTAAAATCACTTTCTTAATTTCTACCTCAGGATATAGACTGTGTTAGCCTGACGATTGTATTTTTTTTTTGTATTATTTTTTACCTACAATAAGCAATCTTTATTGGTGCTTAAAAAAATTACACAAAATAGAAAAATCCTTTATCGTATTCAAAACACCTATTATTCACATAAAATTTATCTGCCGTCTAAATCTGATAGGATAATAATTAAAATTATACCATCACCAGTTTTCATCAACAACAGCTCGTGTTGCTTACTGCATAATTTCCTATTTAAATCAAATCCCTTCGGCATTTACGGTATTTTATTTTCCCGTCCTTGAAGACCTTTAGGTCAAGTTTGTTCAGGACCACCGCAAATGGTAAATTGTTCCAAAGATAAGCCATACGCTTAAAATCATACAAAAACCCTACTCAAGTATATTCAGGAAGTGATTTACTTTCTCTTTTCCATAATCCTCTAAACGGTATGTTTAAAAATATAATTTATTTAATGATTTTATTTTGTAAATTTTTGCACTTACAAAATATTCCATATTAAGTGCGTTCTTAATTTCCAAGCGCCGCTCTTGAACAATGCATTCGTTCATATTCTCTAAATATAACGAAACATTTAATGAATTTGTTATAAACTGTTTGTATAACTTCTCTCCACAAATTCATAATCGTCTTAGCTTGCTGTATATTATAAAAATTAAATAAGTAAAGTCGCTAAGGATATTCATATCAGGAAAACATAAAACTCTATATTTTATAAAATATGCAAATCTTAGGCTACGGCCTCAAACATAAATAACGTTTATCGATGCTTTCGATACAAATTGATTCCATATTAAACCTTAAATCAAACTTAAATTATTAAAAAAATAATACCTTCCTATACCGACGTTCCCGAAAATTGGCAATATGGAGGTCTTCAAGAGTGAACAGGTACCTACATTCTAGGGCAGCGCGCTCCATCTTAGGCCACATCTCAGCTTACCATCAGGCGAGATCGTGGCCAAGCACTCCCCTATTGTACTGTAAAAACAATATCTTATTCCACTTTAAGCATTAGGATTGACCAACAATAATCGTATTCCACAGTAGGATTCCTTAAAAATGTAATTTGTAGAAATCTACGGGACTGGTACGAACTCCAGTTAACAAGTTACTATGACCAGGTGGTTACAAGTAATATTTTAAAGTATTTAATCCAAAGACAAAAGGTAGAATAGAACTTTTAAACTGATCTGTAACAAGTTCAAATGTTACAAAACCCTTAAGAAAAAGAAAGTATGAAAAGCGCGGACAAATTTATTAAAGTATTTTACACTATATTTTGCACTAAATCTAAGTAATGGCTGATAACGTTCGAGCGTGCTGGTGAAAAGTTATTAATTTCAACTTGGAAGAAATATTATGATTCTATTGTTGTTTTAAGTGCTGTTGTAATTTAAAAGTTGATCCTTTTATATCTAGGAAACTGTTGAATCTTGTCTTGTTTATCTTTTTCTAGATTACATTGAAAATGGGATCTGTAATCGACTTATAGGATTTATTTATTTTCTTTTTGCTCATTTCAATGGATTACAGATTGCATGTAGCTAACGTACAATATTTCTACTGTTTTTCACCAACAACTTTCTCTGAATAAAGATGTGATTATAAAAACTACTAAACTTAATGTAATAGTATATTTGGTATATTTAAGTAAATTTCAATCCTTGTAAGTACGCCTGCTGTTTGATCTTGAATTAGATCCGTTTAATTTAACCAAAACTATATATGCAGGCATATAACAAAGCTTCATATTCGCTTATTGCAATATCGTTGATTATTATGCTTAAGGTAGGTACCTACATGGTTGTTCATTAGGTACTGATATACCGTGTGGGAAGTTCACCTTCATTATCTAAAGCAAAGACAAATACGTTAATTCCGTGCACAATGCATCTAGGTATATTCTATGGATCCAAAATATATTGTTAACGTTACACGAAGTTGCCGTGAAATTGAAAAAGTTTTGTAACATTTTAATTGGTTTCGTGCGAGTAATAACAACTCATGTGGTCTGTGACTAGTCTAGACTGTGTATAGTTTAGTGTTACAAGTTTTGTTACTTCATTGCTCATCGCATTGCATTGTATTTGTGTAGGTGTCTATCATTATCTCAGATCATCATCATTATTGAAGAGGATTAGGTAATAATTAGACTCCTCTTATAAATTCAAGAAACATAATAGTTGTGAATAATCAAACTCGTATTCATTGAGTTAATATGTACTCGTATTACCTACATTTATTTAAAACATGGCTAATATTCTCGTGATTTTTGCTAGCAATTCAGTTCAAAAAGTAAAAACTTGAGCACAGTCGTGTTGAAATAACTTCAAGAAATTCAATTTTCCAAGTCGATTTCGAGATATTTTAAAGTAAACGAACTAGTATGAAAGTATATGGTGTATCCCAAGTCCGGGATTGTATGGGATTTCTAGGGATTTGTCCCCTTATGACGAGAGCGGACGGGATTTACTCAAATAGGGATCCGACCATCCTTCAGGAGTAATCTTGATGTATGGATACGCGTTATGTAATTGTATAAATTGTTTACCCGATCTGTCTTATGCGACATTATTGAGATACGAATATGTTAGAGAAGCTTTGGGCAAGATGTTTGATACATTTTTTGTAAGGAGGGAGCTACGCGTAATAGGCTAAATCCATGTTTACTAGCATATGATATTCAAATTATTAATATTAAAAGTATGCTTTAGTTTACGATTGCGTATAATTATATTAATAAATTGCGATACATAATAGTTAAGTAGGTATCATTTAACCTCAGGAAAAGGTGGGTTCACACTTGATCATTTTCGCGTATCAGATCTCCGTCGCGTAGCTGGTAGCATCGACGCGTATCATGTTACCTTTAGAAATTTTCAATAAGGTTTTAACTTTAAACACATCTAAGAAATTTAAAGCCAGGAACTTTTCCCTAATATATACGTAATATAAACATTTTTACATACCTCAAGAAAAATCTGAATCTACATCTTATTCAATAATTATTTGTTGTACATTTTCTGATTAACAATACAGTAACGAACTACAACAATACTATTCTGTAATCTCATAATCTCCTCGTATTCAATATCTTTCTTTACTCAGCTTATAATAAATTCAATACAAATTATACAATCGCGTTGTTAAAACAACGTGGCTTACACGTGGGCCACGTGACACGAAATGGCTCTGAACACATGTTTCCCAATTTTGTCTACTCTGTGCTGACCCATGTACGTATAGTATTATATTATCTGTGGCATTATTATGTTTTGTACCACAATTCTAGTTATTGTATATCAAGCTGTTGTACAGAGCAGAGTACGCTCTTAATTGAATTCGTGATGGTTGAATGTAATTTTTGATAAGGCTATTTTTTTATATCATAACTGCTTTTTCTTGAAATATATATACGTATATAGCTTTCTTATTATGAAAGAATTTTTCATATTGGTCAAGTAGATTCGGAACCTATTCAATGCAAAGTGCAAACTACTCTTTATAAAAATAATAATATTACACACAACTGTATTTTCGTGGCTCGCTCTTGGAAAGTGAATACATATAAAATAATTCGTATTAATGAAGGTTATTATAGATGGTTTACGTTCCTAATGAACGTTTCTGGGAAATTTATCAGTTGATGTAGCAGTATTTTGCGAACCATTATTACATTATTAATATTAAATAATAACCGGAAATCTCGGGCATGTTTCCACAACTAAAGGGAATTGACTTTTAGGTTGTATAATATTTTGTACAATAAAATATTGTGTACCTACTTGTACTTCGTACGGGTAGTGTTTACTACGTATTACATATTTCACCAGTTGCCATCCATTACCATTAAAAATATCAAAAAAGGTACGGCTACGATGCTACGACTACAAGACTAGAACATGACTATTAGAACACTAAAACTAGGCAAAAATACAAATGATCATTGCTACATCAAAAACACTTTAAAATATGCAATATATTGATCATCGTCATCGCATCAAATTCTTTTAAAATCAAATCAGGGCACCCATCGCAAAAACTATTCCAAAGCACGGCCAGAATAAATATTCGTTTCAAAATATTAATGGATATTGGAAAAGTTGCTCTAGTAATCAATATGTGCATGTTGGTAAAAATATTTGAAAACCAGTGACTCGTTTAGCTATCCATTTCGATATTAAAGTGTTTTCGTAAATTCAGTTTAAACGTCAATACTTGAAACTAAAATACGGTAGGGGAACAGGGCTACCACATGCAGAGATTTGGTCCGATCGGTCAAAATTTCTGAACTACACGTGAGGTTTCGAAACGTTAGGGCTTCCAATACGTTAAATAACTCTTAAAATATTTTATTATAAGAGCTTTTTTAGGATAGCATAACAATTTATATCCATGATCGCTATAGCGCAAGGCACCTATCATTAAAATCATAGAGTTATTCACTTTTCTGTAAAAATAAGTCACATTTTTATTATCAATGAATTCAAATCTGGTAACCCTAGACGGAACTCACCTGCGGTTACAGTATATCTAGGTTTATTGGTCCAAACTTGGCTTATTTGGCTGAACATAGTGAGTAGTGACTCAGAGGAGGTTTCAGAGTTTAGCGAATGTGGAAATTTAATTTATTCCAAATACGTACAACTAGCCAATATAGAATATATTAAATGTGTTGAATTGATAAAAAGTCTAGTAAAATCAAGGCATGTTTTATTTAAGGACACAAAGTTCTTTTGATGCATTTACTTAAATAAAATGAAAGAAAATATGTATGTAATGAAATTTGTGTATTTGTGTGTGTGTGTGTGGTTATAGTAAATGCCTTATGCCAAAAATCTGGAAAATATCGTTGAAGTAAAGGTCCATTTGTATATTACTAATTTTAATAATTTTTAACGTGAACCAGATTAATTACTAAATAGCCTTTATAGACTGGAGTAGATAATTTTTGAAACAAAAAAAAATCGCAGTCGGATGAAACCCAATAGAAAAGGAGGGGAATATGATAAAAATGTATGGAAAAATAAATTACGGTCAATCCGAGTTCGGGAAGCGGGAGGGGGGAGCTTTAAAGAGAAAAAAATGGTTTCTCTCGATTTCCGACAAAACTACAAGTCCTATAGAAAAAAGTTCAATCGCAAAGTTGTAGGTAATTAAAAGTTCTACAACTTTTGTATTCACAATTTTTTCACATAACCTAAAAATTTAGGTGAAAAATTCAAAAAACCAAGTTTTTGGTCTTTTATTTCTATCTACTTCAAAATTTATTTTTTTTCTACGAAATTTGGTGGAAACTTACTTTATTATGTCCCAAATACACTGTAATTTATTTGATTGAAAATATTTATTTTTTCGCCTTATTTTGAATGAATACCAAAAAAACAACCTAATTTTCAATCGAAAAGTCACCCGTCAAAATATCAGCTTTTTTCAAAAACTTGGAGTGCCTTTTATTCATTGAAATCTCTACTTTCATATGGTGTAAAAAAAATAAACACCACCATAGTAAATGTTCTCAGGAAATGCATACAAACAGTCTGAAAATTAGCTTTTACTAAATCAGGCACACTTCTCGAACTACCTGAAATGTTTTTATCGACATCATTTTGCTTTTGAATATGCTGTAAAATATTAAACTTAGAACAGATAATTATTTTTCTTTTGAAATATTACCGAAAAGCCGATACAAGAGAAGATATAGAGTTCAAGAAGTGTGCCTGATTTAGTAAAAGCTAATTTTCAGACTGTTTGTATGCATTTCCTGAGAACATTTACTATGGTGGTGTTTATTTTTTTTACACCATATGAAAGTAGAGATTTCAATGAATAAAAGGCACCCCAAGTTTTTGAAAAAAGCTGATATTTTGACGGGTGACATTTCGATTGAAAATTAGGTTGTTTTTTTGGTATTAATTCAAAATAAGGCGAAAAAATAAATATTTTCAATCAAATAAATTACAGTGTATTTGGGACATAATAAAGTAAGTTTCCACCAAATTTCGTAGAAAAAAAATAAATTTTGAAGTAGATAGAAATAAAAGACCAAAAACTTGGTTTTTTGAATTTTTCACCTAAATTTTTAGGTTATGTGAAAAAATTGTGAATACAAAAGTTGTAGAACTTTTAATTACCTACAACTTTGCGATTGAACTTTTTTCTATAGGACTTGTAGTTTTGTCGGAAATCGAGAGAAACCATTTTTTTCTCTTTAAAGCTCCCCCCTCCCGCTTCCCGAACTCGGATTGACCGTAATTTATTTTTCCTTACATTTTTATCATATTCCCCTCCTTTTCTAATGGGTTTCATCCGACTGCGATTTTTTTTATCTTTTCATTATTTTCAAAGGCTTCTACCCCAGTCTATTACCCAAAGTACGTTTCTAGATATTAAATATCTGAAATAAACGTACCTATAACTGATACAAATGATATATAAACATTTGAATACTAATATTTCATGCCTTTGTGGTTCTCGTTGCTCACAAACCTTTTGAAATCAGAGAATCCCTTTAGGTTTATGAAACTTTGCGCAACGCTAATCATATTGTAAGGAATAACCCTGAATAGCAAATCATATTCTTAGTACACAAGGTAAAATTGTATTAGGTAATATAAACTGTATAAGAAACACAAATAAACTGCAGTAATCATGGCGCTGGTTACGCAGTCCAATTAAATAAAGGTAAACAATTAATAAAATTAAATAAATAATAATACGATAAAATAAGAAACTAACAGAAAAAAGGATGCTAAATTAGGAGGAATTTTAGCGCAGGTATTTGTTTAATCTAATACAATATGAATGTTGTTGAATATGAATGTTACTGCGTCAAATTATCTCTAGTAATAAAATCGGATGAAAACAATGTCGTATTAACTACACAACTGACGGAAATAAACAACCCTGATACTCAAATAAATACCAGAGAGACCTACGAGTGTTGCGTATAGATAATCATTTTGTCAGTCATCATATGGAAGTAACTACTACTATAACTGGATGGTCTACGATGTAAGTAGACCCGGCCGTCAATTTACTAGCCCATAAACATGCTTTACGAGGACCCTGACAAACGGACAGTATTTCATATACGGAAACTGTTAACAACGTGTAATATTCCGTTCCCTAATTCGCGTTTGCGTAAATGTGCTTACGCGGGCTAAGACCATTTTCATAGCCTGCCTTTGCCATTTGAATTAATTCTCTAAGTGCCACTTGTTTACAATAAAATTCATTTCTGTATGAATATTTTTTCTTCATTGTAACTAACTTTAATTTCTCTAGCATTTTGCTGTTGAGTATTATCTGTAAGAGAGTCATTCCTCATGCATTCAATTGATAAATACAAAGTTGTATATTATGTAAATTTTAATCTAAATTCGTCCAATGGTTCAAGCTCAGTATCTATTATATAACACAGACAGAATTACTGTGCATATAAACATTTTGACGGACTTAGGGCCGTTTTTTCAATGCTTGGATAAAACCTATTCGTCGAATAATGTATAAAACTACTATTTTAAAAACGTATTCTAATTGCCCGTATTTGACAGTTTACGTGACATTTTAACATTATCGTGTAATACTTTATTGGACGGATAAGTTTTATCCAAGCATTGAAAAATCGGCCCTTAAGAAGATAGAAGAACCTAACAAAAATAAGCTGGAAATATGGGCTCAACTAATGTCTTATTTTTTTTTTTTTTATTTATTTGGTTCACTAATTGGAATTGACACAAGCAGCCTTAAAAACTATTTAATAAACAAATATTTGCGGTGTAATTCCTAAATTAGTGAGCACATCAAGCTGAAAGCATACCAACTCTTTATCATTATATTATTCATATAAACTCTTTCCGCATACGAAAATGACTAAATTCCTGCTGATGCTATAGCATTCATAGCTGAAGTCAAAGTATTATTTTTTAACATAATAGGTAATTGTCTTACCTATCATCACATCAGAAAGACCTTTAATAGCAATTCCTTCACCATTTGTATAAACAGCTATTACAACCCAATCATTACAATAATTCAAGCGTTAGCCGAGCCCCGAACATAAATCTCAACTGGGAAATGGTAATAGAGATTTATTTTTATTTATTAGTTCCATTCGGCAACATTCGCTTACAATAATATTTACACAATATCCACAAAGGGCTGTTAAATTATAGCTTAACCCTCAGCCCACAAGTTGTCGATGGAGAACACTTCGAGGGCCCAATTCCCCAATTAATTACAGCCCGCAATGAAATTATTACGTACGGCTTGTTAGGGGACGTGGGAGCGTCCCGGCTGAAAGAATTAATAGAATCTTTATAAGGGTTATTAGTACTGCCTTGTTTTGTTCAATGTATTTAATAGCGGGAAACGTTAACACGCCGTTTTGTCGCGTCATGTTCACACTGGTATTGTTTGGGCCGGGATAAGTCTAACCGTTTTTCTTAATTATTGAGTGCCAAGATTCCTTTGTTTTTCCATTTGTTTTTATGTAGAGTGCTTAATAGAGAGCAATACTGAATCTCCCTACATATATATATCGTACTGAAAAGCAGATCATGCTCCAGAAGTAGATAACATAACAGAAAATGTATGTATCTTTCGCACTAATTGTATCTAATGGGCCAATCAAACACGTGTCTTAAAATGTATTTATACATAAGAGAATACAAACAAGTAATGCTAACAATTTAATTATAACATAAACGTGACATGATTTCTATCATCACGAGTCGTGATCAACAAAGAGAAAGAGCGTTACATCAGAAAAAGTTCTGTTAATTAAGGTGACACAGCGCGTGCAAACTTTGTTGTATCGCTAATAGATAATGGTGATATGGCAGTTGGATCACGTGCGGACAATTTAGAAGGGAAAACGTAAGTTCCAGACGGGATGATATAGGAAGGAACTGCGGATAAACGCTTCTACGTGTTGGGTGAAGTACAGGTGGGGATAATTAACACGCTGACTTCTATCTAGAGACGTGATCGGGCAGGCGGTGGAATTGAAAAGGCCTTTTCAATTGGGTTTTTATTAAGTTTAGATAGTATACTTTGATTGGAATGTAAAGTTCAGGATGGTGATACCTACGCTACATGATATCTCGACATAGACTTCCTTGATAATTGTATTATCTTCAACGAATAATATTGATTGTTTTATGTTTATTAGTCACTTAGTAAGATACCTATGTAAGAGATGGATCAGCAAGACTATGGTATTCACCATTCTCATCTGCATATATTGTGCATGTTCAATGCATTTATTATAGCCAGAGTAATAAAAGTGACGGAAAAAAGCAAAAGAAATTCATATTGCACTTAAATTTCTGATTTCTGAATCTACGCTGCGTAGCACCCAGTTGGGCGTAAATTTTCTTACTGTCAAAAATAATGTTAAATGTGAAAAGCATATGAAAATATTTATTCGAGCGCGATGTATCGCAATAAAAACGGGCCATTTACATTAAAACAAAAGCGACTATGATTTTTATTCGAAGTTAATGGTAGTATAAATCACGACGATAAAATTTTGTATCAGATGTTTCTATACGGTAACATTGGATGATGTATGATTCGAGGTTTTTTGCACGAACATTACACAATTTAGGAGTTTTTATATTAGTTTTTTTGTTTCGTGTAATACAACTTTATTGTTGTGCCTTTAAAGCTTAAAACCAGCTGTTGAAATGGAATATTTGGAAATTCGAATCCTTGATTGATGCGTGTTAAGATTTTATCTGAGTACATAATATGCTTTTATTTATCCTGGCATGATGGCGCCCAATTTTGGTACATAAAATAACCATTTTTAATACTCATAATGTAAAATCCGCGGCATCATAGTTTGCGAACAGACGAACCAATTGACCTGATTAAGTTTAGCAAAATCTGACGCTACAGACACAATTGCATCCATTTCTCATATGTTTAGATATCGTGTAATTACAAAGCACCACAAATACAAGAAACACCGCTTGATCGATAATGAAGATACCGCATAATCACAATTTTGCTGCCCCATTGCACGCCGCGCAACCACCGACCGCAATCTTACAACTAATGAACCCTTTGCTGGGTAATGAAACCTGTAATTGTGCGTAATTTTACGTGGTCGACCTGTTTATATGGTACCTTTTGATATTCTTGCTCTTAAGTTCCTGCTAGTGCTATTTTTATTTATAATAATTCTTATAATATATAAAACTCAAAGGTGACTGATATAGTGATGTATCAACGCACAGCCCAAACCACTAGACGTTCGGGCTGAAATTTGGCATGCAGGTTAGGACGTAGGCATCCGCTAAGAAAGGATTTCCCGAAATTTTTGCGGGAACGGGGAAAAACGGGGATGCATGTCGTAGGCGGAAGCTAGTAGATGTATAAGTTGTTAGATTGAGGCTAGGGCCCGGGTAAATGTTGTTCCGCCAGGACACATATTATAGGTATTACTTAAGAGTTTAAGGATTAGTCGACTTTGATCTACAGAATATACGAAAAAAATATTTCTTTCGTAATCATCTTTCTTAAAAAGCCACGAAAAGCTAAAAATAATAATATATCAATGGGTGATGCCAATGTTTATTTCGTAGCACTTGCTACGAATTATATGAGAAGTGTGAGAAACAAATCTTCATTTTAGAGAATAATTTCTTTTTAATTATAGGCGATGCGTGAAAAACGTAGTAGGTACCTATATTATTATTGATGGCAATAATTACTGCCTATCCATCCAAAATCTAATTAATTGTTTTAATATTATAATATAGATTTCATATACCAGATAATATTGTATTAATTTCAGCGTTTATCATCAATTAATCGAGACTATCATTCTAATAAAAAAATAATTAACGTTCCATATTAATCACAGACAATTACATATTTAAGGAGCGAAGTCACGTAATTCATTACATTGCCATAAAGACACGAATAGCTATCCACAGCCACATATCGTTTATTTAGAGGAAACTCATACCATTGCAGCGGGCTTCGCAAATGTTGACATGGGGCAATATTGCCAGTCTCTTTTTGCACTGTTTGCCGCCGTTTATTGAAATGAATCAACGTTTTTACTACACGCTCTATGGCGTGTAAAAGTAATCGAAAAATTTTCAATTCTGAAGTCTGTGCATTTGCGGAAAATGTATTCTGTATTAGTTTGTTATTTCACGATGATTCCATTTTATTTTTACTTGTAAAGAAGGTAGAGTACCACTCAGTACTATTATGACGCTTGGAGCAATTATTAAGACGTGATCTGTGGTATAGAGTTTGAATCATAGACAAAAAAATACATAGATTTTTTTTTACTCTCTTTTTTGTGAACTGTGGTACCTATAGAGTTTGAATCATAGACAAAAAATACATAGATTATTTTTTTTGACTCTTTTTTTAAAACTTTAATTGATAATCCGGGGAGGATACTTAATTAATCATCTTGAAAATAATTGTCCATTGTATGGATCACGTATGGATCCTTACGAAATGTTTTTCTTAAATAGAACAAAAATTAGGTACATTAATTAAGTAAGATATACCTACACAATAAGTCTAACAATTAAGTATGTTGTATTTTATTTGAAAGCGCAAAGAATACAAAATTAAAATGTAGAACCGTATAATACCATTTTAATGTCATCCGTCTGTCTGTCAAAGTCCTGCCCCTTGAGATATGAGATTTCTCTTTGAAATAACAACTTGAAATTAATTTCATATACGTACCTAAGCGTACCTAGCTGTAAGCTCTTGAACTTTGTTATAGTTATAACTGAAACTCTAAAATGATTTATTTCGTACGTGGAAAAAGTGTTTCATTCGTGGATACATACTGTTTTCATGATATTTTTTTTAATCTTCATCGCCGAATTAATGATATAAAGTAAACTGTAAACTAAGACTGTAAACTAGTTCATTCAGTAAAAATTCATGCTCTTGATGACAGATATGTAACGTACTTTGACGATAGTTTTCGTTCTCGCGCTACTGGCTTTTAAAACAAGATGATGGTACAGGAAGTTTATGAAATTATTATCTATCTTGAAGCCAATACACGAACGCTGATGAAAAATCATTCAAACCTTCGTGAATTCTTTACAACATACAAGTACCTAGTACCTACCAATGGCAAAATGAAATCATAAGGAATCTCATTTTTACCTGCATTAGAAAAAGTATCAGTTTATAACCCACAATAATGGTTTTATAAACTTTTTTACGTTCTATCCCGTCTTTACTTCGTTTTATTAAGAGTTCCTCTGGTTTACTGATGTAGTAAACATTTTTATAAGGAAATTGGATACTTACGTGGCGTTCTGTTAGCATAGTGCTCACAGACCTTCCAACCTACTTAATAATAATGTGTAATAGTAATCTGGTGAATAATTTATAATTTTGGCTCTTATGCGCTCGATATTTTCTCCATGAAAAAGCTCTCGCCTGTTTCCTCCATGAATAGGTATCGCGTCGATCATAAAGCAATGATTAACATAGAGAAAAAAAAATGTTGTGTGGTTTTATGAAACCACGGTAAAAGTGAAACTTAGGCACAAAATTATCGTATTTGTACGATAATTATCGTACGGTTCCGAACACTGCTTTATACCTACTCGGCAGCCGACCGTCACGCGACATGCGCTACACAGACCAAAAAGTTTGAGACGATGTAATAAAAGTTTCACTTTAATAATTATTAGATATCTAATCTCTTCTACATTTTTTGGCGGTACTTTATTTTTAAGCACTAGAACTCTCGAAATTGCCGGCAAAGTCCGCTGTCAACAACGACTAAGTATGCACATTTCTATTATGAGTAGAATTAAAATTAGGAAATGAAACCTTTATAAGGACATAAATACCACACAGGATAATATAAAGTTAATTGTAGAGCATATTTTATTCTGACTCAAATTAAGACTGATGTGTGTGTAGCTTGGTGTGTAGTAATTATTCATTTCACAAACTCTTTATTAAATTCACAGTCACTACAATTACGAATTCCGCCGAAAACAACAAAAAAACACCACACAATTTCATAATTTACACATTGCTTACATTATATTGTCTATATAGCATTCGTTAACCGATGGAAGAGCGAAAATTTTAAAAATAAATAATCCGCGTACGTAAACAAACAGTGACTTTTCGATGCAGAATAAATTACATAAATTCGCGCCAAATTGTTGCGTAAATTTGGCACAGACGGAATAAATAAGTAATAAACGTGAATGCGAATAAAATCTGATTACTTTGTGCTCGGTACATTTTATAAAATTACACAACTCAACCATTTATTTAAAATTAACGATACATACTTATTATTATAAATACCTCTACGCATTTAAGCACGTAAACAAACTCCTAGATTCAAATTATCAAATGAGTTGTGAATCGAAATAATTTGGATGTTATCTATCATATAAATACATATATGCCTACAGTCCTATTTTATTATATTATATCGTAATTGATATTATGTACACGATACGTACCTATATTTCAAGTTGAATAAAACAAAACTGCTATCTATAAATCTATTAAATATAAAACATTACTATTCAATGGAATGTTATCATTATGAGCGTTTCTGAGTAAATATTCTTCTGTAATTGTTCGATTTTATAATATTATGATGTTAAAACTTAAATTATTAGCACTAGTACTTACAGATGCGAATGGCTAAAACTTCATGTCTTCTTAGAAAGCACCAAGAAAAGCACCAATACAACCTTACCAACAAATATATTATAAACCGTACATAGGCGTTAACATAAATAATAGGTAAGTAATTCATTCAACGCATTAAAAATAAGGTTGGGTCGCCTAAGATCGGACGCATATGCCGAAAATTTTATACGTACTGTATTTTTTATTTTATTTCTCATGATTCGATGTCGTTTTTCTGTTGCGGTCAACTTAATTGATGACAAAAAAATATTGTTTAACCCCTAATTTTTTGGTTTGCGTAGATGCTATCTATCTAAGCAAATTTAGAGCCAAAGCAGACTTTTTTCGACTTACCATAGTGAAGAAAATAACAGTTCGGCCGAAGATCGGACTATGTAGTATCTTCACTTCTATGCGTTTAATAATAATGTCAACATTAGGAAAACATCCGGACTTACGTCCAGGGAGTATTCAGAGAGAAAGCTTGAAACTTATAAGCGCTTATCGGCGCTTGTCATGTTCATATATTTTCCTGCGCGGGTTGACAGCACTGACAGGAAAATATATGAACATGACAAGCGCCGATAAGCGCTTATAAGTTTCAAGCTTTCTTTCTGAATACGCCCATACATAGAGCATCAATGATTGAGTCAGGAAATTCCTCAAAAAATTTGACAAAGAAGTTTTTTCTTTTATTGCGTTTTTTTAGTCCGGTCTTCCCTCCTCATCCTAATTAAGTTTCTCAAACTTTTATCCTCCGTGTTCTAGGACTAAATAATGAAAATGTACCTAAGGTCTGATAGTCATAGCCTCATTGGATAGTTAAATATATTAAAAGTTAATAATTATTGCGCATTATTGCATAAGGCGCAGTCAAGAGCTAAACTTCGGTCCGATCTTCGGCATTGGGAGGGAAGATCGGATCTTGGGTTGTGAAAGTCCTAGGCGTAATCAAAGTATACAGATGGAAAGAGGATTCGCTAATTCTGCCCCAAAAAAATTAATTACATTATTTCAATGAAAGTACTCTCCACAATGAGCCATCAAAATTTTGTAGGTAAGATCGGATCGACGATTTTCGCCACAAAATACACCTTTTCTGCTGAATCACCTGTGTACACGTCCCGTCTGGTCGCTGGCCGGCCGCAGAGTGAAGAGAGGGGCAGAACAAAATGGCGGATCTAGTAGTGTTGGTAGCAGTATTGGTAGCAGTAGAGAATAATTTGGAAAATCCAAAAGTGCACGCCTCATAATTTTTTTTTAATAAATATTTATTAATTATTATTTTTGTTTATTTAATAACAATTAAACCACATCGAATCAGACCCTGAAAAATGAAAGGGTTCTATTCCTGAGCATACTCAAGCGTAAGAGAAAAAAAAAGACTCGATTAGTAAAGTATTTCGGTCGCTATCGTGTTAACAAGAAAAAGGATCCGCACATACAGACACACGGACGTCCAAAACAGAACTTTTTTAAACTGTTTTTTAACTAGTTTAAATAACAAAAATGACATCAAAAATATCATGAACGTTAAAAATAGTGTTTTTTCTTAATATGTGTGTGTATGTATTATCTTACAAGTGCAATGTATGATACATAAAGACATTTTAAGTTTGAAAAATCAGATGTTTTGCGCGAAGTGACAGTAGTACCCACCTCAACGCTTCGCTTATGAGGCGTGCAATATTGCCTAGTTTGCGAGTTATTCCATGCATCCGATCTTATGTCACATCCGATCTTAGGCGACCCAACCTTAACAAATCAGAATGAAGTTTGTATTTAGAAACACTGTAACCGGTTACCGGAAACCACCCGGAAACGATACAGGGAAAAAAAATCTCATGCCATATTATCACAATAATTATTATTCACACCGCTAATCATACCTTAAGTATTTACATATTTAAATTAAAACTCAAAGGGTACATAGTACATTTGTAAAAAAATATTTGTTGCAATTTTCTACTATTTCATAATTATTTTCTTAGCAAGGTGGCAATATTAAAGTTAACTGTCTCATTCTGTACAATCTGTCATTACTCATTTGTCAAATTTATACTCAAATCAAATTGACAAGTCGAAGTTTCACGCAAGTTCTAGGTTTGCTTGGTGTTTATTTTAAAATTACTCAAATAAACTTTATTTCGATCTTCTGAAATATTATAAATACAGTGTGTTTACTGTTTGACAAATCTTCAATGAGAGGCTGATATTAATCAAGTGTGTTGACCTTGGACTAGGTTAGTATGCTAACTGTTATATTCATTTGAGTTATGACCATAACCCACATTCGAAACTTTTTACGTTTTTTTACCAGCAAAATGTGCGAATCGAAGGTTTCATTGATGCCGGTTGGTGTTCGTGGTATGCGTGTTTTGGATCGTGAAAAGTTCATACAAAAAGTGCGTGTGCCAGTGATTGTTGTGACTGAAGACAAGATTGCCAAAACAAGTAAAATAATGAAGAATTATTTTTTCAAAATGGAAAATTTTAAGCCCGTACAAGACTACGTAATGGACGATTCGATTAAAAAGAAGAAAATTTTTTGCCATCCAGAAAAAATTGCACAATGGACAGACATATCTGAGACAGACAGGACTGCTCTCAAACTAAACGAAGTAAGTGAAGATTATTTATTATTTGAAGATGTTCAGCTCACTTATGACAATTTGAAGATTGATACAGTGTTTAAAGCAGTACTGCCAGAGAATGAAGAAATAGTCAGTAGTTTTTCTCAAATCGGGCATATCATTCATTTGAATTTAAGAGATCATCTGCTTGAATATAGGCAACTCATTGGTCAAGTTCTTCTCGACAAAATCAAGCTGTGCAGGACAGTTGTAAACAAAAGCAACATAATAGACAATACATATCGCAATTTCAAAATGGAGGTAATTGCTGGAGATGAGGACTTTCTGGTGACTGTAAAAGAGAATAGGTGTAGCTTTCAGTTTGACTTTTCCAAGGTGTATTGGAACCCTAGATTGGGAAAGGAGCATGAAAGGATATTGTCATTCTTAAAGCCAGGAGATGTTCTATTCGACGTGTTCTGCGGTGTAGGCCCATTTGCTATACCAGCGGCAAAGCGACATAGTATTGTATTTGCAAATGATTTGAATCCCGACTCTTACAAGTGGCTGGAACATAATGCAAAACAGAATAAAATTGACAAATCCCTCATTAAAATGTACAATTTGGATGGCAAAGATTTTATTTCTGATATCTTCAAACAATACATTATAGATTTATGTAATGGTACGCACAAATTAGAGAGCCAAGCAAAGATTCATGTCACAATGAATTTACCAGCCTTAGCTGTTGAATTTCTGAAGTATTTCAATGGTTTGGTTGATAAACAACTGTGTGAGAACATACCCAATGATATAATAGTGTATGTGTATTGTTTTGCAACTGGGGACAATCCAGTGAGCACCGCTAAGGAAATGGTATTAACAAACATTGGTGTGGACATATCGGAGAATATAATTGATGTGTTCAATGTGAGAAATGTTTCACCGAAAAAAGAAATGATGAGAGTAACATTTAAACTCACTAAAGAGGTGCTAAGTAAGAAGGTTTTAGTGGAAAGTGATGAGCCACCAGTGAAAAAACTATGTGTTTAAATTTATTTTAATAAATTTTGTTTTGTAATGGATTTGACAAATGTTAAGCATTTAATACAGTGTTATATTTTTAAATAAGAATAATTATTGATTGTGCAATTAAATATAAAGCCAAAAGTGAAGAAAGTTGTTAGGTAATGTTAAAGTTCATTAATGTAAATGTAATTTAAAATCAGTAAACCAGGAGTCTAAAATGGCTATAATAAAAAAGCATTCAGTGTTACTTTAAGTGTAAGAAATATTAAAACTTGTTTTCTTTAACCATTTTCTTTAATTTAATCTCACACATAATACCATTAGTATCTTGCAATAACATATATGTTTTTACTGTATGACTATGACTACATAATTTATA
The DNA here is from genome assembly GCF_061535395.1 of Colias eurytheme. Lineage (NCBI taxonomy): Eukaryota > Metazoa > Arthropoda > Insecta > Lepidoptera > Pieridae > Colias > Colias eurytheme. The sequence goes on from NC_142990.1 coordinate 9,941,622, forward strand.
TACAGTGTAAACTCTATATAACGACACTCCATTTAACGTCAAACTCCGTATAACGTCAAGATTTCTCGACTTTGGTTGGTTTATATTGTTGTCTATACAATAATACACTCCATATAGCATCACGCTCACTCTAATTAACGACCACAATAAGACATTACAACTAGGAACTAGGACTAGGAAGTACTGACTAAGTTGCCGAAATCAATGAAAATGTAGTTGTTTACATTCTTTTTTACTGACATACCGAAGATTCTCAGAAATGCAGTTGTAGAAAAATAAAGAAAAAATTCTGCATGCCGAAGAAGATGGACGATCTGCCAAAAAATTGAAGAAACCTCAATATGAAGACCTTGATCAAGCGATGATAACATGGTTTCATAGGCAATGTCAAAATAATATTCCTGTCTCTGGACCAATCATGCAATTCCCTTTCTCTCCATTTAACGACCACTCTCTATAGCGTCGAAAAATGCACGGTCCCTTAAGTGACGTTATATAGAGTTTATACTGTATATAAAAATGAATCGTAAAATGTGTTGGTAAGCGCATAACTCGAGAACGGCTGAACCGATTTCAATAATTCTTTTTTTATTATATTCCTTGAAGTACGAGGATGGTTCTTATGTAGAGAAAACGTAAACATGTACCACGGGCGAAGCTGGGGCGGACCGCTAGTTTATTATAATTATAGGTACCTAAGTATAAGAAAATCAATAATAAATTTTATAAAAATTCATTCCATTTAATTTTGAAATTAGACAGACTAAGATGAATTATAGAGATAATGATATATGTACATAGTTGAATTCAATGTAAAATTATATTCTGGTTTTATATGCATCATTGTTATAAATTTTGTCTTAATCTTTGTGGAGGTTTTTAAATAAAAAAATATAAGTAGGTACATAAATTGAAAATGTACAATGGAAAATCCATGACGATATAAGTTAAATATAAATTATAATGTAAATATTGTGTCCTATTAAAAAACATCTGTACATCTCCAAGTTCCGCTTCTCCGACCTCTGCCTGTGTGTTGTATCCAGCTCATATCAGCACTCTGCTGTTGACAAAATTTCATAGGTCCAAAAATAAAATAAGATGCAATAGAATACTTAAAATTTAAATCATGTATTAAATAAATTATTTAATTTCAATTTTTTTTTCGTCAAATTATTTACTCGTGTCCATGGCCATGAAACTAAACTTATCAATTTCTATTACGACAATCAGCGCGTGATTCAATCAAATCCACGATTACAGACTGACATCACACAGATATTAAATCTTCAATCTGCTATCAAAGAGTAATTTGACGTGGTACCTTTTCTTGTATCGATAAATTTCAGGGAGGTATGTGATTTCTAATTTATTTGTAACCAACCGCGTGCCTGTCTTGCCGCTTGACCTGTAATGAAATGAGTAGCCCACATACACATGGTAAAATAATTATTGAAAGAGTAATTTTTTACTTAAATCCTCGTATTAATTTTAACTTTAAAGATGATATCATACATAATATATGCATATTATGTAAAATTATTTAAAAGAACAACTCCAGAGATTCTTGCCTGCTTCTTCTCTGGATATTTGTAAAAACTGCTTCCCGAACCGGTGGTAATCGATAAGACATGTTCAAAAGTGCAAATTACTTATACACTTTTTTGTTGAAATTGATAAATATTATATAGATAGTTTTTAGGAAATACCTAAATCGCTTATTAAATTAATTAGGAAAATTATTTAATATATACTTATTTATTTGCTCTATATCTCTTATTTATTTTTGAATCGAATTAATCTGTAGAACAAATGCACCAGAACTTATGCGATTTTTCACAGATGAAAATCCAATTTTACTAAAATTAATGGCATTTTCGATGTGATATGGTATTTTAACTATTTTTCTCGTGATTCCTTATTTCTGATAATGCAGGTAAATTTAGAACTCACGGATAGACGCACCTATATAGCTTCTTTTAGTTGTTTCAATAATAATGCACTAAAATGTAATGCGTTCATGAAGATAATAGCATTAATTTACATACTTATTAAGATTTCAATGCATGATGAACAAAAGTGATGAGTATTGAAGGACGTCCATTAATGTTTAGATTGCTTGCTAATTTTATAGTTATAGACTACAAGCCCGCATAGGAAAAAAATATGGGTCAAATGAACCACCAGGGAACATATCTAGAACGATAGAAGAGCAAAAAATAATAAGATTCATCACTATGCCGTCACTTGTAAGCTGTCCAACTGAGTGCAGATGAGAATTGAAAAGTACAGGTAGACTCGGTAAATTTTGGTCATATATTCATCGATAGATCCATTAAAAATAATAAGAAACCGCTCAGTGCCGTACAAAAATGGCGGTCCACCAAGTCGGAATTTTTATTTAATTTCCGAGAGTTACCGGGGGTAAATTTGGTCATTTGACCATGTACGGCATCTGTGTCATACTATTGCTATACTGCTTTTAATCCATTATTCCGCAACGCCGTACAAAAATCATGGGGACAAGGGGAAAAAATCGAGAGTTGTAATCCCCTCTCTTTCCCCACTCCAGGGGGTCATTTGACTAAGTACGGCTTCGGTTCCAAAACATTATCTAGCACTCAAAAGTACTATTAAAAACAATGCCGTCAAAAAATAATTGTTCTTTTAAATGTATACCAATAATCATCTTAATTTCATCGAATTCTTGATATAAAGAGCTGTAAGGTCATTTGACCCTGTACGGGAACTTTTTTTTAACATGATATTGTAAAATTCAATTGTTGTATAGTATTGCCGTTCAAAAGAAACCGTTCTAAAAAAAGTTATAGAGAAATGCAAAACCAGAAATTTTGTTAAAGTTTAAACATCGTAGATTAATGATATATTATAATAGTTTTCTACACTTTATTCGTTGTTTTAAATAGTATTAACATAGATAAATTAGGAAAAAACGATGCCGTACATTTTTGTGCAGACCACATCTTTTAGGCTGATGAAAGCGACGAAAGCTACAATTTTAAGGGTGCTTTATGGCCATTTGATACAGTACGGCATTAACATATTTTTACCCAACTACGGCAAAGCATAAGGAGGGTTATGGTTTTGACAGGTCATGTATGTATGTTCATCTATTCCCTCGTAACTTCTAAACTACTTATCAGAATTCGACAAATGACATATCATTAGAAGCGTCTGAATTGTTCACTGGATAACTAGCGACCAGCTAGCTAAAGTCTATATGGGGTTTCACAAAGTCTAATGTGGCGCCCTCTAGCGGACAAAACATACAGAGTAAAAAAATAAAGTTAAGATAAATATGCCGTGTTTGGTATCATTTGAAAGCGCTTTACTTGTACATTTTGAATATGTATATATTACTAGCATTTGCTTGTGACTTTACCTGTATTCATGGGCTGATTGCATATAATTCACATCTTTTCGTTCATAGCTTTTTTATTAGTTCATCAATTTAACGGAGTCCATTCCACCTGACTCCGACTTTCCAAGGTGATAATTAACCACCTCGAGCTTCTTAATATTAATGTATATTTATATTTTATTATCAAAATATAAAGCAAACATTTCGTTATATGGATTTTTTTCTTTTTCAGATTTTTCCCCTTTGAACCAACGAAAATGTACGGCACATGAAAAAATATTATCTATGCGTAAAATACTTTAAAAATAAATTTATTTCGTGTTGTGTCAAATGACCCCCTGGAGTGGGGAAAGAGAGGGGATTACAACTCTCGATTTTTTTCCCCTTGTCCCCATGATTTTTGTACGGCGTTGCGGAATAATGGATTAAAAGCAGTATAGCAATAGTATGACACAGATGCCGTACATGGTCAAATGACCAAATTTACCCCCGGTAACTCTCGGAAATTAAATAAAAATTCCGACTTGGTGGACCACCTTTTTTGTACGGCACTGAGCGGTTTCTTATTATTTTTAATGGATCTATCGATGGTTAAGAATGCCGTACAAAAATATATGACCAAAATTTACCGAGTCTACCTGTACTTTTCAATTCTCATCTGCACTCAGTTGGACAGCTTACAAGTGACGGCATAGTGATGAATCTTATTATTTTTTGCTCTTCTATCGTTCTAGATATGTCCCCTGGTGGTTCATTTGACCCATATTTTTTTCCTATGCGGGCTTGTAGTCTATTACAGATATATCGACTGACGACTGGATCTGTGGAAAAGAAAATGATTAATCTTATCAGATTCCAAGAGCCTATATTTGAAGAACAGATAACGTGTTATTAAAATTGCTTGACCTTCGTAGTTCTGCACTGAAAATCAACAGTAGCGGTTAAATAATAATTTGAAAAATACATGTCCTATAAATCGATGTCCTGGAGTAAACGTTAACTTTCGTATAAACGGCTGATTAAATCTTTTTTCTATAACGTTCTGGGCATGGACGTATAAAAAAAGACGGACGGTATATCGCCTAAACATTGAGTGAAGCCTAGTAATGGCGGCGAAACATCCATGTGTGTGCCATGTTGCCATGGCAACAGCTGTCCTGATGACAATGGCGGCTGTATTTTTTTCTATAAATCTTGCCGTAGTAATTTTGTCATTAAAACATAAAAGAAATAACTTGCTTCCCTGTGGAATGTAATCCCTTGTGTTTTGTTATTTAAAATTGTACTGTTGCGACACCATTTAACCACGCAAGACGGCATTTTAAATATTTTTTGTGAAACAGTGACGCAGTTAATCAGTCGGTAGTTCACGACGTAATGGCGGCCGACTAGCTTACTATGATGAGAGTGTGTGCGTGTTTATTGTCTTTACACGATCGCTAGCTTACTATGGTGGCTTCACGTTGTTTATTCGTAATACGGCGTCCGTCTTTTTTTATACGTCCATGGTTCTGGGATTGTTTTAAAAAAATAATCTAATCTAGATGCATTAGTCATTGATTTTTGGCGCAATGTTCATTTTAGTCATATATTTTACAGTTGACTGACGCAATGATCACAGTTTGTGATTATTTTTGTAATAACAGTCTGGTATTTGTTCCAGTACGCAAAATGCCGAAGCGAGACGATGTGATTACAAATTATGAGGACACAGCAACTGTGATAGCAGAATCTGAACAGGTGCGTAAATTTTTAATTTTTATCGAAACTTAATTTAGGAATATCGAGCTTTAAGAGATAGCAAAGCTTTACGCTGCAGGAGGGGTTTTGTAGAGTCATGTGTTTTATTTTTTTTTGTACGAATACTTATAGATATGTAAAGATGATAGAGAATAGAGAAATTTTATCTCCATTGTTAATTACCTACTTATTGAAGAAGTTTTATTCTTATTGAATAATATTGTACTTGTCTAGTCTATGATACTTAGTTTTTTGCAGATACTAAGGCAATGCTTCTCGCAATTCAGGTTAGACGAAGTTTTCCTATCGTTCAACGGCGGGAAAGACTGCACAGTTCTACTAGATCTCACAATAAACATATTAAAGGATATATTTAACAAAGAAGAAGTAGCAAAAGATCTGAAAGTCATATACATGCGTTCAAATGGCCCCTTTAGAGAAATGGAAACGTTTATAGAAGAAATTGAAGCGCATTATAAAATTAAATTATTAGTGGTTGAGGGAGAAATGAAAAGCGTCTTAGAAAATATTCTAGAAAACGATAGAAGACTCAAGGCCTGTTTAATGGGAACGAGGAGGACGGATCCGTATAGTCAAAATATGAACTTTCTACAGGTATTGTTATTAGAAATATCCTTTCTATTGATGTCACGAATTACTTTGTAAAGATAAGGCAAATGTTTTGAAAAACAATGAGATCATTGTCATTAATAATAATAATATCTAATTAATAATTATAGATATTGTAGGGGCTAATATTTAGTACACGATTTATCATTTATCGCAATTATACATCTAGTAGGTATGCAAACATAAGGTTTGTATTTTTTTTTTTCAATCATATTATACCGACATTTTAAACCTCCTTAATTTTTCAGAAAACAGATCCATCCTGGCCTCAAGTAATTCGAGTATCACCACTGTTAAATTGGAGTTATCATCAAATTTGGACGTATATTCACGAGCGACATGTGCCTTATTGCAGTCTTTACGATATAGGGTAAGATATTTTTACTCAACGCTCCCTCAAAAATATAGATCTGATAAAAATATATATAGTTTCAAACATTCATTGGTTTGAAAAATTTTCACTGCCAAAATACTACGTATTAATGTGAATTTGCCAGAAATTGGAATAAAATAACCATCTATATTATTATTGCAGCAATTATAACTTAAATTAGCGTAGTTAAGATCGCCAACAAACCCAGAATAATTTATATACTTACTGATATTTTTTTCAGATACACATCAATAGGTAATACATATAACACGTTGCCAAACCCGTCTCTAGCGTACCACGTGAACGGTCACATAGCATATCGACCAGCTTGGTTGTTAACCGACCCCACACTAGAAAGAGCGGGAAGGAAGTCCACACAACCCAGTGTACAAAATGGTCACAATATACCTATTAGTAATGGTCAAACAGCACAGACATTATAGTTAAACCTTTGGACTGCCTTGTTTTTTGGCTTTATGCTGTATAAAATATTTTTTTTTCTTGTTACAAAATGTCACAACTTATGTATGATTCGGTAAATATGGTACCTATTGAATAACTCTTTGTCGTGTTATAAATCCGTGCTTTTAAAATCTAGTGTAAAATATGTTTTGTCTAATACTTCGGTAACAAAACATATTACCAAAGTTTGGTAGTTGTAAAAAAGGTAATAAGTCAAATCTACCTATGTCTAATGACTTATATATTTTTGCGAATTTGAAAATGAATAAACAACTTTTGAATTTGCCCATTCGCTTTACTTATTAATTGAAGAGGTAGCTTTAAATATATACTTCAAAAGTGACTTAATATACGTATTTTACGGAATATACCTGTATAATTAACCTGTGATACTCTCGCAATATGTTGTGTTCTTAGACAAAGGCTCATGATATGTGGTACAAATTAATTTTTTGTGGTAATTGAGCCGAGATATTTTTGTAGGTCAATGATTAGTTCCATTTAACAAAATATACGCAGATTCGTTAAATTATACTGCACGTTTGATACGTGTTTAGTTATTTAATCGTACTTATTAAAATTTAACTGACTTATTTTAAGTTCTGAAATTGAGCGCGTAGGATCTGTTACAGTTCAAATTACAAATAAGCGATAGACATTTTCACCTTTGCCTATGCTTTTTGGAACCTGAAAATAACTGTTCTGTGTTGTGTACAATTATTATTATGATATTATGTTGCTATTCAACATTATTTTGTAACATTCAACTATCTACTTAAAATTTTTTTTGCGAGTTTTAAAAAAAAAATTAGTTTTATAATATTACAGCAGTTTTCTTATCCATTCTGCCTTTGTTGTTTATTTGGTTACTAGTTTAACCGTTAAACTTATTTTTATTATTTAATCACACATTTAGTATCACATTTTTGTAACTACTCGGCCAACTAGCGTACTTATACTTTACGTTGAACAGGGATTTATTTTAATTACACATTAGTAATTATTTATTTATGATTTTATCACTTAATTTTACTGATTGTATCCAACGTACCTTTGTAATTTAGTTTTTAAATCACACTTTGAACATTTAGCAATTGTTTGAATCAAATCCTAGTGATAGTAGATTGTTATTAACAATGCATTTTATTTTGTGTATATTTTAGTTCCAATCTCGAATTTAGGTTAGTTATAATTAGATAATTGTTATATTTATTGACAGCAAATACCATCAGAGATTTAAGGCTTCACCGTACGAATATCACAAATAGTTTTGTTTACTAATTGTTTATACTTAAGTTACATATAAGACTCATAACATCCTGTCTCAATATATTGAGCTCAGAATAATTATAATTTTTTTACATCACGATTTTTGTATTTTATTTACATTTAAGTATATAAGTTTTATAGAAATACCTATAAGATATTAGGTATCATTTTTTTCTTAACTAAATAAAATACAACTCTTACATTTCTGATGGTATTAAGCAAACTTGATAATTTTCAAAATCCAATAATTAATAATGGTATATGCAATTTCCTATTATGCCAACCTCTCTGTGAGTTTTAATAAATATAATTTGACCGAAATTGTTGACTACTTATTTAAATCTTTTACAATTTACAAATGATATTTAACATTTTTTTACTATTTATTAACTAATACGCCTTCCAAAGTATTTATCTGAATTATTACATAATAATAAACATGTAACATTAGATATGAGATTCTTATCATGCCTTTATTAACTTTAATAAAACTTATACTAAATCTTCATATATTTTATAGAACTAACGCTTCTAATGTCTATGCAGATGAAATAAATTGTGTTGAAAAATCATTGCAATGATAAAGTGAAAAGAAACTAAATTATAAAAAGACATTATACATATTTATTAACCGCTTATATACAATGGTTTTAAGTATTATTTTCACTCTGATTAGGTTTTACATGTTTCTTGATAAATTCTTGAAAAGCTAACACATCTTCTGGCTTGTCATCTGAAATTCGACAACAATTAATTACTTTAATTAAATACATTTTTAAATAATAAAAACAGATAATAGATATTTTGACATTTATATTTATTTACTAGCTGCTTGCCCCGGCTCCGACGTGATACGCCATTTTGGACCTTTGGTCTAACAGATTTACTAATTATATTTAGAAATGCCTGTATAAGAATTAAAATAACCAGCTTCAAATAGGGTGGTTTCTAATTTCAAATGTTTATTTTTTTGTATGTTCACCAAATTCATCATTTATAAGCCAGTCCTAACAATAACTATCAAACTATTAGGGCTCTTTCAATTTATGCGTTTCGTATCGGACCGCTACAGTGCCGAAGCGGTGCGTTTGTCGTACGGCGCACGGCCGGTCGTTTGTTTTCATACAAAATGCACGGTGCGGCAACAGCGCGGCGTCCGTACCGCAAACGCTCGACAGCAGGACGGCAACGTTGCAAGTCCCATAGGGATGTCGGAAATGCAATAAAGTATCGATATATATCGTATCGATGTTTTTTGAAAATATCGATATCGATATTTTTATTAAAAATATCGATATATCGGTATGATTTGACAGAGAATATTCGTGCTCTAAAAATAAATTTTTTTGGTCTTATCTAATTCAATCATCTTACATTTCTACGGGTACTCAAGTACAGAAATACGCGCGTTTTGAGGTTATAATACTATATAAGTCAGTCGTGGTAATAATACGGACGGGCAGTTGAAGAGCACTAACAGTAATGTTTCTTCGAGTCCATGGCTTAACTGGTGTCAAATAAATTTAAAACAGCACTAGCATACAAACGCACGGCAGTCAGATACGCTTTCAATTTAAGCGTTTGGTAACGGACTGCTACCGTACTGCAACGGCACGGCAGCGGGTTATAACTAGCGGCACGGAAAACGTGCGGCAGCGGTCCGATCGAAACGCATAAATTGAAAGAGCCCTTACGTCTATACATCATAGAATAACATTTATCTATATAAAAACATACCCATCTCAGGTTTTTGGTCTTCCGTACTCTCTTCGTCACTAGAGCTCTCATTGGCGGGATGCTTTAGGTACATATCGCTTCTCTCCCTCCCAACCATCACTTCCTCTATGAGTTTCTTCTTGTCTATCACTGTGTCTTTGTCATCAACTAAAAAATAATGATGAAAAATAATAAAATATCGAAATTAAATTTATTCTTTAAAATATTATTCGTTGATGAAGCTTTTTAATACTTCGAAACTAAAAATCTACGAATCAAGATCAAAAAAAAAGACGGGTTGCACTCCGGGAGTGCCGGCAGAAGTGAAAACTTGATTATTAACGTTGAGCATGTTTGATATCCATCCGTCTTACGCTTTTTCGATCAGGTCACGTGTCCTGACGCGAGTTTAAGATTTTATACCCAACGCCGCTAAAGAAGTTTTCACTTCAAAAATCATAAAATATTAAATCATACCTTGTTTATCCTCTTTCAATTCCTCCTCTTTCCTCTTTTGTTCTGCCAATTTTTCCTCTCGCATTTTCAGCCAGTCCGCTTTGTATTCCCTGCAATTCAAAGGAGAAATTAATAAATAAACTAAGTATAATGTATTTATCATGAAATATTCTCTATACCACTATAATAATATGTTCATAATTGTCGTAATATTTAAATTAATAACCACTTTAGTTAATAATGTAAATTGTTGGAAAACTTTACAATTAGAAGATATTTATATCATACCACTTATTATTATTAAGTATTTACCTCTCATACTCTTCAGCGGCCTCATCAACCAGTTTAAAGAACTCATCAATTCCCTTAAAATAGAATCAAAATATAACATTAATTGCATAATTCATATAATTTCATGATGATAAAAGTGTGGTTTAGAAGGAAACTCAAAATCGATTTTAACTTTCTTGTTATAATAACTGTATTTATATGTTAACGGTACAAATAAATATATTTTCTTTCTTTCAAAAATAAATTGTGTATGATGAGCTAATTAATATTTTTCTATAGCTTAAATAACAATAAATCTCACATCGCCAGTATGAGCACTAATGCCGCAACACCTAAGGTCCGTATAAAAGTGGTCAAGCGCGAGTGCCAAGGAGCGAGTCAAGTTGCCCACATACGAACTGCCTTCCCCTGACCCCTCTGCGTCTAGTGCTTCTTGGAACGCTTCGAAATCGCGCATCCATTCTACTGCGAAGGCATTGTCTACTACATCTGTCTGGAATTGTGGATGAGATATTATTTTAGCAATGAAATTTAAGAAAAATATACAATTTATTGTGTTATGTTAGTAAACAATATGGTAGTCATTTCTAAAATTCATTAAAATATGTTTTATAGTGATTGTGTGGTTAATTTACAGTGTTTTGAAGACTTGAAATTGTAACATGTTCAAATGAACATCAAGTAGAATGTTATAATTGGTAAGAAAATCATACTTCTTTGTATGGAGAGGCAAAAAAGATCTACCACTTATTCCTATAGAAGTATATAGTACAACAAAATAGTTGTGAAATACTTCCTATAAGCTTTTTATGCAAGCCAAATAAATAAATAAATAAATGTTAGTTAATAATGAGTTATTTGTAACTTAAACAATCAGGAATAGTGTATGCTATTACCATGTCTGGTGCACTACATACAAAAGTCGATTAATGCCATCCGTCTACCAATAGATGCCGCTAAGTGTATCATTTTAACCAGCAAGAAACAAAATTAGATTTAATTGCAATTTCATTGCTTTTTATAATTTTTTACATACTTTTGTAAATGGAACCTACCTATTTAATTTAATTTTCACTCGATTTTAACTAATTTTACAGAAAAGTTTATATTCAAAACAACGCCATCTCATGAAACTACTATAAACAAGTTATTCTCCTCCGATTTGGCGATGCTAAACGAATACTAGATGGCACTATGACGTTTTTACGTTACTTTTCACGTTTTTAACACAGACTAATAATAATATCACAGACCACAGACTAATAATAATATATGTACTACGTTTTTAATACATAACCTCATTGCCTTTGCAGTACCTATAAAAAATATTGTAAATGGGATAAAGCCGTTATTAATTATTACTAACTGCGTTCCTGTAGCGGCTTATATTAGGTAGGTACCTAGTGTATTGATCGTTTTCATACGAAAAATGAATTGTCGGAAAACTTGCGAGATTGTGTGAATATTTGATTGCAAGATCTCATTACAAAATAATATACATTATACAACCTATACTTAAACCGTAGTAAGTATATTATTTCTAGTCACATTTAATTATAAGTATCACAAATCGACCTAGTCCCACAGTAATCTCAATTAAGGCTTATGTTGTGGGAACTATAGTCTGTCCACTATAAGAATTGCTTTTTGACAGCTCGACGGGTGATACCAGAAGTGATGTTCAAAAGATTATCGATTGTGATACCATTTCAATTATAAATTAAAAATATTATCATAAATCGAATCAGGTACGTAAATAATAATTACAACGTAAACGTACTAATAAGATATGTAATAATAAGACCACATATCTATGCATTGTATGTTAAAACTAAACTAAACTAATATTTTATTATTTATTGGTTTCTATCTTACAATTTGGTTGTCTTTACGTTTAAATTATATAACATAATAGAAGAGTTATTCTGCATCGGATATATTTTACAGAGTATTTCTATCGATTATTATAATCTATCGACCCATCATTGAATAATTCTGTGTAGACATCACTATTTGTATGACATTTTAACATAGACAATACAATCCTTCATAGGCGTGAAGCTGTCAAAAAGCAAATAATATAATGGACAGAGTATAGACGATGATAAATATAATTTAATATTTTATAAATACATATATAGATAACACCCAGACCCAAAAACACATATTAATCAAGTTCATCACACAAATATTTGCCCTGACCGGGGATCGAACCCGGGACCGTCAGCTCAGTAGGCAGTTACTTTACCTCTGCGCCAACCGCGTCGTTAAGAATATCAAGAAATCATCATAATGATAATAAATCGAAACTAAAGTTAAATACCTACCTACGTCATCTTGTTTTATTTTCTAAATAATCCTATCAGATTACCTATATATGAAGTATGAACCAAAAAGTTTTGAGATTTAAACCGTAGAAAAGGTTTTGAATGATCCTTTGCGTTTTTTTTATTTATGCGCCTAAAATTAAATATTTCGACATCGATTCCCATAAGAATGAAGTATTTTCCCGTTATAAAAAGTAGCCTATGTTCATCAGGTAGGTATAATTTTTGCTTCGAATGGTGAAATAATTTTTCAAATCAATCCAGTAGTTTCGGATCCTATCCAATACAAACAAACAAACAATCAAATCATTTCTGTTTTGTAGATAAATACGAAAGTTACTCCGTCATAGTAGGACAAAATAGAAAATAGTGGGACCACGAGAAAATAGGTATTCCCGCACGCGTCTGAACCGATTTTGACGGAAATTTCGATATACATACACGGTACATACCTACGTTGAAAAAGGACATCTCAATTTTGTTGCATAAATATTAGTTGGATTCAAGGTGTAGGAACAGGGATTGAATAAGGCACACGGTTGAAGCCGTAGAATGAAAGTTGGTAATTTATAAGATTAATTTATTGTAAAATAAACTACTTCATTTTACTTAAACATATTCTATTTATCATTCATTGCCTTATCATAAACTTTTGAGTCTAGTTAGGTACTAGTACCTATTATGTGAAAATTTTGAAAAAAAAATGTTTTCTTTAGGAAATTATTAGCATTAATTACCTTGTCTTGTCATTAATTTATTTACCTACTTGGTAATAATCGGTCGAACACTTGTTTAAAGTTTATTTTCCTTGTCTTTTCCAGGTAATCTAAATTATTTAATTTTTGCAGTAGGTAATTAACCTTTTGAACGCCAATGACATCTATAGATGTCATGTGCAATCGTGCCCTGTGCGCCAACGACACCTATACATGCCAAGAAACAGATCATAGATAAATACAAAATAAACATATTAAACCTTTACTTTTACGTGTTTTATTTATACAGTTTATGAACTGAATCCCCAGTTATTACATAATTGTACACAGAAAACAAAATTGCCAAGTAGTTATTCAAATATTTGATGACAAAAAATAACTTAATTAATGGCTAAAAAAGCATGTTCTCTCGCGCCAATGACATGTATACGTGCCTACTAGTGATGTAGTGTAATATTCAAGTAACTTCATTAAAATTTCAGCGAAATTACTCTAATTCGCTTAATTTTTGTAATAACTACAAAAAAAATATATAAGCTTAGTCACTGAGAAAAAAGGTAAATACTACATTCTTTGGTATAATACCATATTGTCTATATTGTGGATATTGTTGATTTGAATATTTTCCTTTTCGCCAATCATGCGCATCCCTAGCACAGTATCGATATGCAATCCCTTCTGCGCCATTGACATGAATAGATGTCGGACTGGTGACGTCGTAAGCGCGTGCCGTGTTGTTAAGTGCGGAAAGTTGTAAAAATATTTTATCGAGTAGGCATCTACCAATATTATAATCGCAAAAATGGCAAGTGAAGAGTTTTATAGTACAGAAGAACTATTGCGCAGAAGAACTATCTAATCAGTGCCTTTATTAGAATATTCTTATGATACAAATTGTCGCTATGTCATATCAAAATATGGTAATTGACCTAAATAGGTACCTACATATAATTAGTATTTGTAATAACTCAAGTATTAAACTAAATGATTGGAAAATAAATATGTAGTTTTAATGCAATTCCCTTTATTTAAAGGTAATAGTTGTTTTGATATTTACAAATAAACACTCCACAATAATACCTATAGTTCATATAAACTTAATAAATAAACTCGATAAGTTATAATAATATACAGCTACACATCCCTAATCAGAAGCGAGAGATTATAAAAAAAAGGATGGTTGCCCGCGCCATTGGCATGTATACATGCCAATGGGGCGTAACTGATAGAGAATAGTGCTGTAACTTGCTGCAATTTTATATGTATTTTTGTATCTCAAAAGGTTGATTTTTTTTGTTGATAGTTGCTATAAATGTGGTCTTAAGTTTTTACAGTAGGAGATGAGGTTAAATAAATATTATTTTTGTGTTATAAGCTGTTTATTCAAATATTCAGACGTGAATTATTATGTTTATCGATAACATTTTGGAATCCCTACTATTTTCAAGGTTATCTCATTAAATTTGTGGCTTGGCGTGGAGGGCACGGCGATGCGTTTTTGCTCTGGCGGTCAAAAGGTTAATTCATTTCGGCTTGAACAGACAAGGCCATTAGGTGAAGCGAGATTGCCAAATATGGGTGATCTGTAGATTGCCGTCCTGCTGTCGAGCGTTCGCGGTACGGACGCCGCGCTGTTGCCGCACTGTGCATTTTGTATGAAAACAAACGACCGGCCGTGCGCCGTACGACAAACGCACAGCTTCGGCACTGTAGCGACTAGCGGTCCGATACGAAACGCATAAATTGAAAGAGCCATAAGTGTTGGAACAATATTCCACCACCATTTAACCAGTTTGACAAATATTAATAATTTTCGTTTCCAATACCGGAGACATATTTTAAAATCCTGTTCTAACCATGCATTTGTATCGAATTACAGTTTACACATAAACTTTAATTAAATATTTATTTTATTTACTGGTTATAATATAACATAACATTATATAGACCGTTATTTTCTGCCTATTTATCATTATAATTATAAACATTGTAAGTATGTATAT
Source organism: Colias eurytheme (assembly GCF_061535395.1). Lineage (NCBI taxonomy): Eukaryota > Metazoa > Arthropoda > Insecta > Lepidoptera > Pieridae > Colias > Colias eurytheme. The sequence continues at coordinate 9,956,987 of NC_142990.1, forward strand.
GTTAACGGAAATGTATGTAATTCCTAAAATCGCATGGAAATGTGTGAAATAAATTATTTTATAGTACACATTTCCTAGGAAATCCATACATTTCCTAACTAACAGTCGGAAATGTAAAACATCTAAGATATTGGAAGGTACGCGGGACGAGGGGTATGTATGTCGCAATCGGATTGTATAATCCGCCGAATTACAAACGGCCGGCATTTTGTAATATGCCGAAAATTCGTAATCAGAATTTTTTGGTTTGGATAAGGGGGTGGGTTAGGTTAGGTTCGTGTTTTTTAGAACTATACAGAAATAGGAGCCCCACGAAGTGGGGCTCCGTCGGCTCGCGACCGTCTTTTTGTAGAATGTTTGAAAAAGACGAATTTTGGCATATTACAAAATGCCGGCCGTTTGTAATACGTCGGATTATATAATCCAACTGCGACATGTACACGGGGACAGCAGGACGAGGGGACTGATTACCTTAAGGACGCTGCAGCGCTGTCACAAATCTGCGTTACTCAAATTTAGGTATTTAACGTCGCAACGTGGTTCGCGGGACATCACGCTCACGTAAACATAGCGCAATCCATTTTATAGACCATTTTCATACTTGATATTTTTTTTTTTTATATTTTTATTGAAATTGATTCCAGAAGATTACTGGGAACTTTAAAAAATTCATTTTGTTACTTTTATTAGTAGGTACGATCCTTATAAGTATTTTAGTGTATTCAACCAACTTAAAAAAGTGGGACTATTTTACAACAATTTGAATATGAATTGTATTATTGTATACAATATCGAAGCTTTTTAAGAAATATATAAAATATTTTTTTAAGAATTATTATCATACATAATATTATGTTACCGGCAATATATTAAACCCGGCATTGTATGCAATTCTTAGTAAATGTAGGTATGTTATTCCGAGAAACAGTCGGAATTAAATAAATTAAATTCGTCACATTATCTATATCTTTAAATCTGAACTTTTCCTAAGTAGCAAACACATTTGCAAATGTGGGTGGTTTTTGGGGTAGCTATTAACCAATATGAGGTCAAAACTAAAATCCAAGATGGCGCCGACGAAAATTTGAAATCTTTTCGTCATGGGTGTCATTTTCAAGGAGTTGGAGTAGCTATTAAACAATATGAGGTCAAATCCAAAATGGCGCCGACGAAAATTTGACATCATTTCGTCATGGGTGTCATTTTCATGGTAATTGGGGTATCTGTTATGGACCAAGTGATAAATTGGGCAGTATACATAATGCACGGGCATTATGAAAAATGCCCAATATGAGAGTGCAATTTGATAATAATTATTCAAATAATCAAATTGACCCGGCATTATACATATTGCCCATCACCTTTTGGGCAGAGTAATACAAACATATTTAATTACTATTTTTTTATTGTTATTGTCATTTAACTTAAAATAAACTAAATATTAAACCACTTAAACAATCAGGCTCATTATTTGGATTAATTACCAAGGACTTCTACCTTAAAAATCCACTAGTTAAATAAATAAATAAATAGTTAAATAAATAAATAAATAGTTTTTGCATTTAAAACTTAAGGAAAGTCATATTAAAAATATAACATAAAATATAATTAAATTTAAAACAAAAATTTCACAACGTACCTTTGTTTTATAGAAATGACTTACTATTATGAAACATAAAATAAACTAAAGTTTAAGTTTAACTACATTTTATTTATAAATAAATAAAATGTAGCAAGTAACAGGTTTATTTATTAGAACAACTGCCACTGTGATGACATTTTGAGGTACACAACTTTTTGGCTTTGCGACAACTACATTTATCCGACTTGCAACCACCTTTACAACCACATCTATTATAACCTTGCCCTCCGCATCTAGATGACATTCTACAACACTCTCTCAGCGAAATCTGTGTCTCTGGAACATCTTCAGGCGAAACAAATCTTTCCTTGCAGACAGTAAATTGGTTTCTTGAATATACATAGTTGGTTTAAAACACCTTGTTTTGTTCCCAGTTTATAAAGGTTATTGGCTGTTAATTCAAAAACTGTAGCAAGCATATTTCTTCCATCGCTACGAGCGCGATCAACATCGGGAACTCGGACTCTTACAGTGTCACCAATTGCAGCCATGGGATATTTAGCGCTTGATACATCCAACATTTTATTTGCTTGTTTCTGCAAATTTTGTAAAGCTAGTTTCCTAACTGCCATAACATTTTCTTTTTTGCGCTCTAGGTTTTCCTTTTCGTTTGTGGGTATTGGGTTTGAATCATTTTGAGTGGACTCCACTTGGTCAGTTTCGATGGGCTCGAGTTGATCATTTTCGGCGGACTCTACTTGATCATTTTCGGCGGACTCTACTTGATCATTTTCGGTGGACTCTACTTGATCATTTTCGGTGGACTCTACTTGATCATTTTTGGCGGACTCTACTTGATCATTTTTGGCGGACTCTTCTTGATCATTTTCGTTGACAACCACTTGATTCCTTTCAGTAATAGTGCTCTCAGTAGATAATAGTTTCTCTAAGTCTTCTTCAGAATTAATATCAAGCAGAGCCTCATGTGGTATAGAAGAACTTTTAAGCCCTACTTTCAACTTCGTTCCAAACATGGCTTCATATGGAGTACAGTTAATACCTGTGTGATGGGCTCTATTTTTCATTAATTGTACAAAACGTAATCCTTCCGACCATTTCTTAGTGTTGTTATCCTCCAACCACGTACTCAGCATATTCTCTATGTCCTGGTTAAATATAGAATGACATTCTACAACACTCTCTCAGCGAAATCTGTGTCTCTGGAACATCTTCAGGCGAAACAAATCTTTCCTTGCAGACAGTAAATTGGTTTCTTGTTATAAACTAATAATAAATTGGTTTATTATCAAATTGCCCAATTGTCATGTAGCATTATAATAATAACCGTGCAATGTGATAAATAATGAAGTTAAGATAGTAATTAATCACTTAGCCCAATAAAGCTAGACATTATTCATAATGCTCGGGCATTATAAATAATGCCCGCATTAATCACCTGGTCCATAACATATCTATTAACCAATACGATGTCAAAACTAAAATCCAAGATGGCGCCGATGAAAATTTTACATCTTTTCGACACGGGTGTCATTTTCATGGTTTTTGGGGTAGCTATTAACCAATATGAGGTTAAAACTAAAATCCAAGATGGCGCGGACGAAAATTTTACATATTTTCGTCATGGGTGTCATTTTCATGGTTATTGGGGTATCTATTAACCAATATGAGGTCAAAACTAAAATCCAAGATGGCGCGGACGAAAATTTTACATATTTTCGTCATGGGTGTCATTTTCATGGTTATTGGGGTATCTATTAACCAATATGAGGTCAAAACTAAAATCCAAGATGGCGCCGACGAAAATTTTACATCTTTTCGACACGGGTGTCATTTTCATGGTTTTTGGGGTAGCTATTAATCAATATGAGGTCAAAACTAAAATCGAAGATGGCGCTGACGAAAATTTTACATCTTTTCATCACGGGTGTCATTTTCATGGTTTTTGTGGTAGCTATTTACCAATATGTGGTCAAAGCTAAAATCCAAGATGGTGTCGACGAAACTCTTACATCTTTTCGGCATGGGTGTCATTATCAAGGTTTTTGAGACAGCTATGTAGGTATTACCAAATCCCCAATGTAACCGTCGATAATTAGGTATATTTTTCTTACTCCTTTAAAGTAAACTTAAATAAAATAACTAAAACGTTAACAACTACAGTTTTGTAGAAAGTCTTAAAAAAAAACAATTTTAAAGAACATTGAAATGCATATGCATTTCAATGTTCTTTAAAATTGTGTGTTGTGTTTTATATTACATTTCTAAATTCTAAATATTAGAATTTAGAAATGTAATATAAAACACAACTCTGTGGCAATCATCATCTGTGTTTATATTCTGACAGATATTATTTACTTTAAATATATTCGCTAAACTTTTTTTAAAATAAAGTTTATCTAAAACATTTAAACGAAGATAATAATAAAAAAGAACGTGTGTGCCGAGAAAACGTGTCAGATTCATAGCTACCAAAATCGCCGCCTTGCTCCATAACGCGACAGTATTACCATGACGCGATCTTGAAATTCAACGACCATCTTGGATTTTAGTTTTGACCTCATATTCGTTAATAGCTATCCCAAAAACCATGAAAATGACACCCATCACGAAAAAAGTCAAATTTTCGTCAGCGCCATCTTGGATTATAGTTTTGACCTCATATTCGTTAATAGCTACCCCAAAAACCATGAAAATGACACCCATGATGAAAAGATGTAAAATTTTTCGTCGGCGCCATCTTGGATTTTAGTTTTGACCTCAAACTGGTTAATAGCTACCCCAAAAACCATGAAAATGACACCCATAACGAAAAGATGTACAATTTTCGTCGGTGCCATCTTGGAATTCAGTTTTAACCTCATATTGGTTAATAGCTACCCCAAAAACCATGAAAATGATACCCATGACGAAAAGATGTAAAAGTTTTGTCGGCGCCATCTTGGATTAGAGTTTTGACCTCATATTCGTTAATAGCTACCCCAAAAACCATGAAAATGACACCCATCACGAAAAAAAAGTCAAATTTTTCGTCGGCGCCATCTTGGATTTTAGTTTTGACCTCATATTGGTTAATAGCTACCCCAAAAACAATGAAAATGACACCCATGACGAAAAGATGTACAATTTTCGTCGGCGCCATCTTGGATTTCAGTTTTGACCTCATATTCGTTAAAGCTACCCCAAAAACTATGAAAATGACACCCATGACGAAAATATGTCAAATTTTTTGTCGGCGCCATCTTGGATTTTAGTTTTGACCTCATATTGGTCAATAGCTACCCCAAAAACCATGAAAATGACACCCATGACGAAAAGATGTACAATTTTTGTCGGCGCCATCTTGGATTTCAGTTTTGACCTCATATTCGTTAATAGCTACCCCAAAAACTTTGAAAATGACACCCATCACGAAAAAAAGTCAAATTTTCGTCGACGCCATCTTGAATTGTTTTACCCCACCAATCTATTCAACAACCCATAAAAAAGAGCATCTGAAAAGTATCAAATATTTCAAATCACGAAAACGACAGTGCACGCACAATAATCTTTTTCTAATTCGTTTTATTTTTGGGACAAGGAGCGATACATCATACACCCGTCCTTCCAAGAGCGCTTCTGAGCGCGGTCTGACGACCCGCGAGAGCAAAATGTATGAAGAAATCAAGAAGTATTTTTAATTTAGCTAATAATTGAAATAAAATTTTGATTTAGATACAAAAAAAATTATCAGAATCTATAAAGGACTATAATATATCCCTCAATAATTTATAGGTAAGAAGATAGATTAGGCTTTTAATTTTCTTAAAATTGTACCGTTTTAGACCCCATTTTTTTTTTGCATTTTATGCGATCATTGTGCTGGGAAAATCGTATTTCAGCGACAATTTTGTATGACGTCGTACAATTTTTATAAGATGATCGTAGATCTGAATATATTATCTTTAAATTAATATATTACTTTGTTCTCACGTGTAATTGCTTTGAGTTAAAATGGTACCGTAAAATAGCGTTTTTTGTTAAAAATCGGTAATAGCACCCTTAAATAAATGAAAATTTGATTTGATTGAATATAAGTTGATTTAAGAAATGTTAATTAGTAAGATAATATGAACATATTATTATTATTTTACGGTAAGACTGTTACCCGATTGTCTCAATAAGTGCTAAGTATAATAAAAAAAAAAAATAACAACGTGTTTTATTACAGAAATCATTTACTTTATATACATTTCCTAATACGATATTGGAATTATATATAATTCCAAGGAAGATTATACATTTACTAGGATATGTATGCATTAAATAGTTTATTAAACAATATTTTATACATTTCCCAAGTGGCATCGGCATTGTACACATTTCCTATTAGTTTGAGACCCATTCGTTAAAAAGTCTTCAAATAACGTTTGTTTTATTATCTCGAAACTGCAATTAATAAAAAATGAAAATAATTTTTTTTTAATAATTAATAAAAAATATCCTGTCCAGGATTTTTCCAGTCAAACCATTTTTAATACACTTAAGTAATTTATTATAAAATTGGTCTCACTCTATTATCACGCCGTTGCATTTCGACTTATATTCGGATCTTAGACCACTAGGATTTGTATACAATTCCTTGATTTCATACATTTCCGGTAACATATACATAATTTTATTTATTTACATTAAGTATATACATAATTACATACTGATATTATATCTACCTATACATAATATATATATGTATATATATGTATATCATGTTTTAACTGATGTATTTATTTATTAGTATTTATGATATTAATAGAAATATATCTTTCACATAATATACTCATGTTAAATTATCATTATATACAATTCTAGACTGAAACTCCAATAGTCACTTGGGGTCACTGAAAATCAGTGGTGGTGAGGTATTAATCACCTTGCCATCATATACTGAGTTGGCTCCATTTGTCAGGTCACTCACTGCCACATTACAGTTCTTAGGAATAAGATTATTTTTATTTAATTATTTTTCTTTTTATTTCTTTTTGTTTTTCCTTCGTTTATAAATGTATCTCGTGTTGTGATCTTGATAATAAATGTGTTTTATTTATTTATTTACTTAATGTCCCTTACTGCATGCTTTTCATGCAGTTGTCCGCACCATATGTATTGTGGTCTTTGTCCATACACACTTTCTCCAAAGCCCTGCTTTGGTCTTGTTTGATGTATAAGCTCCTGTATATTAGTAAAAGTTAATCCCACCAAAAACATTTTCATGTAAAATGTTGCCAAGACGAGCCCATATGACTCGCACTGTCAAAAAGTTATCAGATCTCATGTAGAGCGAAGCTTCTAACACTACACGCCCTAACTCTACAAGGCCTAACTTCACAAACTCTACACGTTAGTCAAAATATGTGGCTTGGCCATTTCGCTACATTCACATCGGCGTAAGGTGAAAAATTAATTCACTGTTCATTACTTTTGTGTTATACAATAGTTCTTGTAGTAACGAACGGCCAAGCCACATATTTTGACTAAGGTGTAGAGTTTGTGAAGTTAGGCCTTGTAGAGTTAGGGCGTGTAGTGTTAGAAGCTTGGCTCTACATGAGATCTGATAACTTTTTGACAGTGCGAGTCATATGGGCTCGTCTTGGCAACATTTTACATGAAAATGTTTTTGGTGGGATTTCATTTCTTTTTGTAGGTTGTTTGTAACAATTTTTTTTTTAACAAGGAGTACCTATACATATATATATCTAGGGGAACCAAGTTTTAGATTATTAGATTAGACCTCTAGCGTCATCAAAATTTAATTTAAAATTACAGGTCTCATACAAACTCCCATCCCCTAGTTTAAGGGGTTGGGGGATGAAAGTTACAAGTTTTATAATTTTTTTGTTGTTTGTGTGCTAATACTAGCTTACATACAAAATTTCAGCTTTCTAGGACATTAGGAAATACCTTAAGAATTTTGATGATCATCAGTGAGTCAGTGACGAAATTAGCGTTTTTTAGATATAAATAAAATCTGAAGTATAAAAGCTAATGTAATTAAAACTTAATATGTTCAATAAGTCCGCTATTGACAATATATCCCGAAAATTTTGTTGATCTAGCATAATCCAAACCCAAGTTATGAGGGTTCAAAAAAACGTCGAAGCGCTTCGAGAAAAGGTAGGTAGTGCCCGTGCGCCTCGCTTGGCTTGTCTTGGCGGGGGCACTACCGTGCCCCCAGATCAAATATTTAATTCTTATTTCTTGAAATTTGGTATAGTATTCTTTGTGTGATACAAATCAAAACCAACAGTCAGGTTAGGTAGACTACAATTTACAAAACTGGCAGGGTTGCCATGCAATGGTTGGTGGTTAATGAAACACTTGACTCGACTGTAAGCTTGTATTGAACTGCTTAAACTGTAGAACAACAGGACTATATATTCTAGACGCACACATACAATAGATTACACACTACACTGTAAACTGTAGAATTAATATTAAAGACATAGTTCACTATATATTTTGTAGTCTTTGATTATTTATACAACAGACTAGAAATAAATACTATGTATGCGATTATACCTATTCTAGCCATCCATTTTAGTGTTCCTTAAAATTAAGTACATCTTAGTCAAAGGACAACTTATTGTGTGTTTGCCCGTAATGCACTCATAATAATTTTAAGTTGAATGTTTGTCATTCTTTATGTACCAAACACAGTCACGGCCACGGCGCTCATTCCATTTTACTGGTATTAAAACAGATGAAATCCTTCATGATCCCATATCCTTCTTAGTAGCAAATGTAGAAATCCCTTTCTTGTGTCTACAATGTTTTTGTGGAGAATCGTATTTACATTTGGGATGGATTAATTCTTCTCCTCTCTTGAACAAATTTGTTATTGCGAACGTAAGCAATAAGTCTGTAATAAAACAATCTTATATTGGGTTACAAATCCATACCTAAACCAATCATTAAAAATCATGTTTGTAAAAATTTATGTTCAGAGAAAATATCAGTTTACCATATAAAGCTTATTTTCTGCCGTTTTTCTGCCTGTAGATTCTACATAACCTGACAGTCCATCACTCATATTTAGCACTTATTTTTCAACAATTAAAAACGAAAACAAACAAAGCTTCTCGTTTTGGTTTTGACAGAATCTCGTAAATAAACTGAACTAAATACCAGTCATAATAATGTAGGTACTCTGTGAGTCAGCTTTGTTTAATTAAAAATCCGAGCATCCGAGTAGGTACAAAATATTATGTTGACAGTTGACAGTTGACACTTGACGCCAAAGACTTGAAAATAAAAGGTACGTGTACATATATTTACATTAGTGCCATCTAGTGGCTCTGGAAGGAAAAGAACATCAAGTCAGTGTTTAACGTGCCATCTAGTGTGTTAAAAGCAAAAGACTAAGAGATATAATCGAACATGTAGTACGTTATTTCCCCACTGGCGCTTTAATTGCGTAAATTCATGGTGCAACTTTTTTTGTATGGAGTGCACCGTCTGTTGTATACGTAGTATATTATTATTAGTCTGTGCTATTACATAAACAGTCAAGACTTACCTTATTCATAACAACAATAAACGGCAACCTTGTCTTATACAATATAGAGCAAGCATACAACATATTAGACATAAATGTGACTGGCGAGACACTCCTCACTGTGTCCATGACATACACAACCACAGTAGGACATGAAGACGCTAAGGTTTCTGTCAATATGGTGCCTGACGCTGACCATGTGAATACTTCTATTTGACCTGAATATTATGGAACAATAACAATAAATAATGTTTAAAATATATGAATAATATTATGAATGAATAAATGCTTAGCATTTAATATTATAGCTCCAAAATATTTGTTTAATGTCATTTGTTCCAAGCAATTTGCAATTCCTTTAAAATGAGTACAAACTTGAATAAAAAGAAATAAGCAAACACTTACCTGGTGTATCAATAACACAATACTTATGTTTCTTGCCAGCTTTCTCAATTAGTTCCACAACTTGTTCAAACTTTGTAGTGAACAAGTTAAGAGCAGTCACAATACCACCATTAGGTCCAAGGCCATACTGTTTCATTACCTCTTTATAATCAACTGTGTCTCGAATATCTGAAATATTTTTTTGTTGAAACGTGCACCGATACGAAAATTCATTAAAATTTGCAATCATTTATTAGATTATGGAAGAATAAATTCAAAAACAAACTTTACGAATCCTGAATGTGAATGTTTTTCACAGTAGCAAAATTTGTATTCCTTTATACATCAAAAGGCCTTTATAAGTAGATGTAACAATATGTACGTAATATATTTTTGTAACGTAGTTACTTTTACACATTTAACTTACCAATATTAGCGGGATATGGGACTTCACGACAAGCCGGATCCAAATTAATTAAATACGGTCTTGAGCCATTTATCACTTTACCAGCTAGTCGTCTGGTAAATGAAGTTTTCCCAGCACCAGCCATACCTATATAAAGATTGATTATAACCAAAATACAATGTAACAAACACAAACATTCAAAATAATAACAAAACTAACCTAAAATTATTAGGCATACTGGTTTCTTCGCTTCTTCTTCCATAGCTTAATCAAATGAAATCCTCAATGGTAGAAAAAATATCAAAAATTTTAATTTTCCATGGATTTCAAATTAAATGTAATAAATAATAATTAATAAATGTTTACTAGAATATACATTTGCGAATCAACATCACTGATCACATCAACATCGCAAATCGCAAACTTGAAACTTTGTTATTTTGACATATGACAAGTGGAATGTCAGACCACAGATGATCAAAATATTATGTAATGTGTTACCAGTTACCACGCTAAATCAGGTGAAATTTTTGATGAAAAAGTAGTAGGTGGTAGTAATTAAGCCCGTGGCTTCGCTCGCTTTCGAATTGTAAATCCAAAACCGATCTCGAAGTCACAATCAATACAAAAAATAAAATTGTGTAAGACCGTTGTCCGATTTCATGCAAATATTACTATTTAATTAATTAATTATTCTCATTTTGGAGAATTTGATTTGAATTTTAAGCAACGCACATGCGATCAAAGTCGCGGGCAATGCTAGTATGAAATACAACTCAAAATTCAAAGTAGCTTAGTAGGCTGTTATGAAAAAATGAATATTTCCATATTTTAAGATTCAACTTTAAAATTAATTGTAAATCAAGAAGAATAAATAAAACAAAATAGAAGTTCTAATTACAGGCACTTTATTACTTAAACTACTAATTACAATATTTACAAAAGTGATGACTTAATTAAGCATCTTTTTCGAGATTTAAGAACATAATTGGATACATATGACCTAATTTTGATATTCTTTTTTGTATAATAATACGAAACGTATCCGTGTATGAGGTAGGAGGCTTGCACGTTGAGGGATCCCGCCAATGAAGACCTGTGAATAACAAAAATATCTTATACTAGCTTTCCGCCTGCGACTTCGCCCGCGTTTTCAAAAAAAAACCCGCATAGTTCCCGTTCCCGTGGGATTTCCGGGATAAAACCTAGCCTATGTCACTCAGAAATGATGTAGCTTTCCAACAGTGAAAGAATTTTTCAAATCTGCCAAGTAGTTTCGGAGCCTATTCAATTCATACAAACAAACAAACAAACAAAAAATCAAACCTTTCCTCTTTATAATATTTGTATAGATGTATAGATGTATAGATTGTATATAGATATAAAATTCTCGTGTCACAATGTTAGTCTGCATACTCCTCCGAAACGGGTGGACCGATTCTCATGAAATTTTCTGTGCATATCGGGTAAATCTGAGAATCGGCCAACATCTATTTTTCATATGTACCACGGGCGAAGCCGGGGCGGACCGCTAGTAAAAATATACTTTTCTATCCAATAACACTAATTCTAGAGTTGTAGACTGTGAGAATTGTAAAACTATTTAAACAAATAGAGTAATCATTTTAATCTGTTGTGATTATTTTATTAAATACTTAGGTACTTATCATAAAAAAAATGTATTTAGGGATTTCTTTATGCATACCTGTAGCATCACAAGTAAATAATGCAGGCGACGGCACGTGATCTCTCGTGTAGTTCCATAAACAATCTCGCAATACTTGAACAAGCTAGAAAAAAAAACAATCATTTTACTCGAGGCTTCTTAACAATGTTATCCTTTAATATAAAAAAGACGTGTGGCACTCGGGGATTGCCGCGGTAAAGCTATTGCATAGCATGCCTTCACTTCAGCCACACCTCCGTGCCCGTCGGAGTGGGGAGTGTGAGGTTTTTTTTCGTTACGGAATTTCTGGATTCGGTCCCCTACGCTCAAGGCCCACGATAGTAGCTATGCAATAGCTTAAAACAAAATTTTCTTAGGCCAACAATTATATAAAATTCTGTAATAAAATATCCTAACTAACCTCACTAGCTGTCAATTCTGGCGCCAATTCTAACATGTGACTCAGTGGGTGTGGCAACAATTGTCCAAGTGTCATTATTGACAGCAGTTCTGTCAACGCGGACAATTCGCGCGCCAACTCTGGTGATTGTGTATGCCGATCTGAAAACAAATGGGATTATAAATTATGAAAACGAGCAATGAATTCACTTTTCTCATAGTTTGAAGTGTATTTATTTTAAAAGTAGGTAAATGAAATTTGAAAATTACAAGCTTTGAATTCATTTCTCGTTTGAAGTGTAATTTTTAAAAATAGGTAAGGTGTATATTTATCTAGACATGTGTGTAGGAAATAAATTTTATTTCCTTCAACGAAAAAGGGAGGATAATCGACCAGTCCCTTTCTTGGTCGGCCAGTAAGACCCCGATTGTACATGTCGGGAACTTGAACTTGATATTTCTGGTTTTATAGAATTCAAATGCTTTATAAATATAGATTTAAGATTTAAAAAAGAATAGAAAAATCTCGCCCGCCTCTCGATCGAATTTTTCTATTCTTTATAAATTATATGTCGGGAACTTTTGATATAGGTAGAGTTCAATATGGGGGTCTTCAAGCGAAGAGTGAACGGGTACCTTCTAGGGAAGCGCGCTCCATCATAGGCCACATCTCAGCTTACCAGAAGGCGAGATCGTGGTCAAGTGCTTCCCTATCACACAATTTAAAAAAAAATCATTTTTAAAGTTCCCAAAAATGCAACACACAACACACAACACTGACCCAAGTGCGCCCGCAGCCTGTGCAGCAGCGTGGCGGCCGAGGCCCGCAGCAGCGCGGACGCCAGGCACAGCGCGGGGCGGGCCAGCGCCACGCGCCGCAACACACAACACACAACACTGACCCAAGTGCGCCCGCAGCCTGTGCAGCAGCGTGGCGGCCGAGGCCCGCAGCAGCGCGGACGCCAGGCACAGCGCGGGGCGGGCCAGCGCCACGCGCCGCAACACACAACACACAACACTGACCCAAGTGCGCCCGCAGCCTGTGCAGCAGCGTGGCGGCCGAGGCCCGCAGCAGCGCGGACGCCAGGCACAGCGCGGGGCGGGCCAGCGCCACGCGCCGCAACACACAACACACAACACTGACCCAAGTGCGCCCGCAGCCTGTGCAGCAGCGTGGCGGCCGAGGCCCGCAGCAGCGCGGACGCCAGGCACAGCGCGGGGCGGGCCAGCGCCACGCGCCGCAACACACAACACACAACACTGACCCAAGTGCGCCCGCAGCCTGTGCAGCAGCGTGGCGGCCGAGGCCCGCAGCAGCGCGGACGCCAGGCACAGCGCGGGGCGGGCCAGCGCCACGCGCCGCAACACACAACACACAACACTGACCCAAGTGCGCCCGCAGCCTGTGCAGCAGCGTGGCGGCCGAGGCCCGCAGCAGCGCGGACGCCAGGCACAGCGCGGGGCGGGCCAGCGCCACGCGCCGCAACACACAACACACAACACTGACCCAAGTGCGCCCGCAGCCTGTGCAGCAGCGTGGCGGCCGAGGCCCGCAGCAGCGCGGACGCCAGGCACAGCGCGGGGCGGGCCAGCGCCACGCGCCGCAACACACAACACACAACACTGACCCAAGTGCGCCCGCAGCCTGTGCAGCAGCGTGGCGGCCGAGGCCCGCAGCAGCGCGGACGCCAGGCACAGCGCGGGGCGGGCCAGCGCCACGCGCCGCAACACACAACACACAACACTGACCCAAGTGCGCCCGCAGCCTGTGCAGCAGCGTGGCGGCCGAGGCCCGCAGCAGCGCGGACGCCAGGCACAGCGCGGGGCGGGCCAGCGCCACGCGCCGCAACACACAACACACAACACTGACCCAAGTGCGCCCGCAGCCTGTGCAGCAGCGTGGCGGCCGAGGCCCGCAGCAGCGCGGACGCCAGGCACAGCGCGGGGCGGGCCAGCGCCACGCGCCGCAACACACAACACACAACACTGACCCAAGTGCGCCCGCAGCCTGTGCAGCAGCGTGGCGGCCGAGGCCCGCAGCAGCGCGGACGCCAGGCACAGCGCGGGGCGGGCCAGCGCCACGCGCCGCAGCGCAGCCCGCGCCACCGCGCACCGCTCCACTGCGCCGCGCATGTACAGCTCGCGCTCTATGCTCACTTGCTGTTCGTACCGAATTAATTCACTTTATTATACACGATTAACATGCACACCCAAAAAAAGGGATTAAGGGTGCGTATAAAGCAAAATTACCAATCTTCTATTAGATGATACGTGTAATATTCAAGACCAAATCTAAAAAATAAAATATATATCAAACTAGATGATATGTTCAACGATTCTGTTCAATCAAAAACATAACATATTAAAATGGACTCGATAAAAAAAATCACCAAGTTAGCTCTAATTTTCACACTTTTACGTTTTCTACTTGACATGGTAATACTTATTATGATTTTTTTTTCATAAACAATTATATTAAAACATTTGACCGGAAGGAAGTTAGCGCGGAAACTTTATTTTTTTTAATTATTAATATCTCAAAAAATTGCTCCTTAAATGCTCCATCAGAATCTGTAATTGCTCTACTTCTATAATTATTAGTTTATTTATAATTAATTTTAAAAAAAATCCAAATACTGAAAACTTGATTTCCCTATAGAATGAAAAATATTCACTTTTCATAGAAAATTTTTTTGCAAAAAAATTGCTCCCGATTTGCTCTATCAATTACAAAAAAAAATATATTTAATTTTGATAGTTTTTACAATAATTAACTGAAAAACTATGTTTGCATAGTAAACTACTGCGCTGTGACGTCATCAATTATTGTCGTTGCGACGCATAAGGGTCATAGGTAATTACACGTATCAGCACTGCAGCGATATCTATTAAGACCTTAATGTTTATGTTTTCTTATTTATATTATTTACTAGATTTCCGCCCGCGGCTTCGCCCGCGCAGTCAAAGAAAAGCCCTCATAGTTCCCGTTCCCGTGGGATTTCCGGGATTGCGTCATTTTCTCGAGATAGCCTATGTCCTTTCTCGGGTATCAAAATATCTCCATACCAAATTTCATTCAAATTGGTTCAGTAGTTTAGGCGTGATTGAGTAACAGACAGACAGACAGAGTTACTTTCGCATTTATAATATTAGTATGGATAGTGATTGAGTCAACAATTGAATAACAAGTGTAAGTACTATTTTATTCAATAATAGTGAACAATTAATAAATATTTCTACTGTCAATCATCATCAAAGTATTGAATAATTGAATTTGAATTTCTGTTTTCTATAAGAAAAATTAATATGCACTTTTTATTTCAGGGTGTGAAGGGATTCAGTCAAGGAGTTTTAAATTATTGAAGAGTGGTAATTATTTAGAAGTAGGGTTCGTGAAAAAAATTGAGCCCTACTTTTATATAATAATCACCTGAAAATTTTTCACTAGAGTATAATTAATAATTCTTTATAATTATATAAAGAATTATTTTTGACAATAGGTTTTACATAAAAATTTTACTTATTACATAAATGAATTATTGAGTTTCATCTAGCAAAAGTTGAAAGAAACAGATATTATTATGTAAGTATTTAAAATCATTCTTATCATAGGTATGTTTATAAACATTTCCCTACCCATCCCTAAACTCGCATATTACGTTTATGCGTATTATTAAAACTTCAAGTAATTTTTAATTAATTTGTGTTTCAGTCGCTTGTTTCATCTTTCGGTGTCAAGTTGCTATCGTTTGCGGGAACTATGCGGGTTTTCCTTTGAAAACGCGGGCGAAGCGGCGGGCAGAAATCTAGTAAATAATATAAATAAGAAAACATAAACATTAAGGTCTACAGATATCGCTGCAGTGCTGATACATGTAAATATGGCCCTTATGCGTCGCAACAGCAATAATTGATGACGTCACAGCGCAGTAGTTTACTATGTAAACATAGTTTTTCAGTCAACTATTGTAAAAATTATCAAAATTAAATAATTTTTTTTTGTAATTGATAGAGCAAATCGGGAGCAATTTTTTTGCAAAAATTTTTTTTATGAAAAGTGAATATTTTTCATTCTATAGGGAAATCAAGTTTTCAGTATTTGGATTTTTTAAAAAATTAATTATAAATAAACTAATAATTGTAGAAGTGGAGCAATTACAGATTCTGATGGAGCATTTAAGGAGCAATTTTTTTGAGATATTAATAATTAAAAAAAATAAAGTTTCCGCGCTAACTTCCTTCCGGTCAAATGTTTTAATATAATTGTTTATGAAAAAAAAATCATAATAAGTATTACCATGTCAAGTAGAAAACGTAAAAGTGTGAAAATTAGAGCTAACTTGGTGATTTTTTTTATCGAGTCCATTTTAATATTTTATGTTTTTGATTGAACAGAATCGTTGAACATATCATCTAGTTTGATATATATTTTATTTTTTAGATTTGGTCTTGAATATTACACGTATCATCTAATAGAAGATTGGTAATTTTGCTTTATACGCACCCTTAAGGGCTGATTTTTCAATACTTGGTAAAACTTATTCATCGAATAACGTATTAAAGTACCATTTCAAAAATGTTATCTAATTGTCCGTATATGACAGTTTACAGGCGACATTTTAAAATGTTCGTGTGTACTTTATTGGACGGATAAATTTTAACCAAGGATTGAAAAATCGGCCCTTATAAAATATAAAAACAAAACTATTTTATCGGAAAGCTAGGACGTTACTACTACTACCAGACAGGAACAAAGTGACGTGTTAGAAGCGAGTCAATGTTTAGGTGAAAATCACATTAGACACGGAGCGCTGACGAGCTGAATTGAACTTTATTGCTTAGTTGCAAGAGTTCTTATTTATATTAATTGTTGCGCGTATTGGTGCTTCTGTCTCATTTTTCCTGTTGTTTATTGCAAAACGGTACAGTTCGTTTTATTTGCAGTAATTTTAATAAAATTATTTTGTTTTATTGCAAGTTTTTTTTTTGTGTATAAAATCGAAATAATATCATGAAAATAATAGTTTATGATAAGCTAACAAAATATAACTTTATTCTGGGGAAAATTCGCATTCTAATAACTCTCTTCCTCCTGTGTTGTTCTACTTCTGTTTCAAAAATCAAGTTTTTTCGAAGATTTTTTATTTTGCCTATACATATTTATCTATCCATACATACCTTCGTAAAATCTTCATCAGGCCACGGTAAGCCATTATACATCACATCTGGCGACACTAACTCCACTAATAGTAAGGAAACTGACGTTGCTCCTTCAACAATGCCGCTGTTGCCATCCTAATGATAAAAAATGTCTAAATAATAAGTATTGTTACAGTTTTTGTATATACTTTGTGTTGTAGTAAATAATAAATATGCTTTACACGATGATATTTCATCACAGTTAAATTTCGTCGTTACTGAGTTTCGAATAACACGTTTTCGAGGGTCCTGTAAAACACTCGGGGTGTGTGTGTGACATAGTTATTCATCATTATTATCAATCAACTGTTTAAAAAAAAATAGACGGGTTGCACTCCGGGAGTGCCGGCAGAAGTGAAAACTTGATTATTAACGTTGAGCATGTTTGATATCCATCCGTCTTACGCTTTTTCGATCAGGTCACGTGTCCTGACGCGAGTTTAAGATTTTATACCCATTACAGAAAAAGTGCTCAACGCCGCTAAAGAAGTTTTCAATTCAAAAACATTTCTGTTTGGTCCTCCGAGGCTGTACCCTTTACGGGTCATATGTTTTATGACGTTAATCTTTTATCAACAAGCCACAGCTTGTAAGTCATATTAAAATAAGCCAGTTCTAACCCAGACTACATTATATCTTAGCACCTAAATTCAATAGTAACGTAACTTACCATACAAGACATCAAAGCTCCCATCAAGAGTTCATTATTAGTAGTCAATATAGGTGGTATTTCGTTGTCATCTTGACTGCCTTGCTTCCTCACACCCTTGCCGATAATACCAGCGTGGAATACTGATGTATGGCTTTGAGTTAATTGCGTTATTGGACCCTGGATAAAATTAATAATAAATTTTATTGTTGAGAGTAAAATTTAAAGGTCACGTCATGGTAATACCGTCACGTGATGGAGTTAAGGCGACGATATTGGTATCTTTGAATCTTTCCAGATAAATTTCACTTCAGACACGCTCTTTTTTGTTAATGGCTGGCACTGTGATTTGATGACGAGACACATGAAAAAAAATATTGCACTCTACCCACATTTGTAAAAGAATTACATATTAAATTTGAACAGTAAAGATACGTGAAAAAATAGAAAAAAAATATTAACATTGTAAAACTTGAAGACCTATATAAATAGAAACCTTAATTTATTTTGGATCAACTTTGTAGTAGAAGTTACAAGTTACAAAATGCAATTACATAACAGAATAAGAGTAACATAATATCTAATTCAACAATAAAAAACTCAAAAGAGTCCTAAACGTACTAAACTGCATTAGTTTAGAATCTTTAGATAGATTATATATCGCCCGTATAAAAAGGACTTTCTGAATGTAATAAAAAAATCTGTTACTTTAAAATGAACAATACTCACATGTTTCTGATTCATATAAATCAATAAATCATCATTAGTCCACTCCTTCGAAGCGGCCAATAAATTCGGTATAACAGGTTTACTGCCGAAAATCCTGTCTTCCCTGAACATGGCAGTTTCTAAGAGATCCCGTAACGCGATCGCACGAGCTAGCTTGCTGTGAATACAGAGTTTCCGGAGTAACCGACTGGCGGACTGAACGCCGCGGAGTTTAGCCATTAGGTCTGAAATTTTATTTTTCTGTGAGAAATATTGTGTTAAATAGTGCAGGTAAGTGATATATTTATGTTATTGTAATTAAGATAATGGGTATATTCGGACATGTATTGTACACACATACATGTTAAATTGAATTTTTTAAGAAAAAGAGCAAGTAAATAACGTTGACTTTTCTTTATTGAGTATAAAAATAGATAAACAAACTAGAATAAAACATTTTCATTTTCATATTGCTGTTGTAGCTGTTAGTATAGGTCAAAAGTAACAGAAATTGTCGCCTTAAATAACGCTCTGACTAAGAATTTGAAAATAATAACAACATTGTAGCTGTTCATTTAACACAATAAGAGCTATTACGCACTGTCGACCAGTCGCCGGCGACTCAGTCTCTCGGCGACCAAAACAGAGAAACTAGGGGCAGGAAACCAAGCCGAGCGACAGTATTCTAAGTACATTCGTGCTGAACCCGGTCCCTACAAGAGTCGCTACGACAGTTGCTTGCAGTGCGAACGCTCCCATTTGAAGCCGTGCTTCTATTGGTCGCCGGCGACCGCCAGTCGCCTGTGCGTCGCCACAACGCGGCGAGTCGCCGAGTCGCCGGGACGACTGGCGACTAAGTGCGCAAGCCCCTATTTAAACTATAGTAAGTCACAGTCGCCGGCGACTGAGTCGCCAGCGACTGGTCGACAGTGCGTAATAGCTCTAAGAGAAATCAGCGTCTTATTTAGGAAAATCATTCTTAGTTCTTAGCGTTTTAATAAATCTCATTACACATTCGAAGTTTGAGTAACATTCTTAAAAATTACCTTTTTCATGTAAACATCTGAAGAAGTATTTAACTACCGCCTGAACAACTTTCAAAATAACTTCAACACTAGGTGGAGGAGATTTTGTTCCAGATAGATCGACTTTATCCAATACCTGAAAAATATGGAAAATATGAGATATCAAAGAATGCTGGATTCAATAATCTCTCGGGTACACATAACATTGTTTCGCCACCAACTGATAAAAATTGTCGCCTATGGAAACCAAACAAACAAGTTAATATTCATGCATGTTCATTTTAGAAGTGAAACTTCTTTGACGTGTCATGGCAATGCCGTCACGTCATTGAATAAGGCGATGATTTTGGTATCTTTGAATTTTGCCAAAGAAGTTTCACTTCTGACACGTGAGCTAGGCACACACGCTTTTTTTACCTGCGCAATAGCATGACAGGTGGGCATTTCATACAATGTTGCCATAGTGCAGGTCGTGCGCGCGCGCAGCAACGACGCGTAGTGTTGCAATGCGTCACCAATACGATATAAATTCGCTTCAACCGCGCGGCATATGCTGCGTGTGCGCAACGCTGACACGCGGTTTGAGTTCTCCCACCTGTGTGAATGTGTAGGAAAAACTTTAATAGTGGGACAATACATTTGAATAGTGCAAATTTGGTGTAAAAAAAAGGTTTTTGGTTACATATGAATAAAGTTCGTTCACTTTACGAGACGAAAATTGCCAAATTTAGCATCTTAAATCATTGTTTCACCTTTTTTTTCCGTCATTTACACTTTAGTAAAGGTGAAATAAAATTATGGTCAATGTCAAAATTAAGGAGTTTCAATTTTTTTCTAAAGTTAAAACAAATACATTGTGAACATAAAAATAAAAAGTATTAATATACTCGACACATATACGAACCTCAACAATTTAGTGATATTTAAACAAATATGATGCATATACGTCTTCTGGTCGATCGACATTTCGTGTTCGTTCACAACAAAACACTTCTTAATCTGTTCGTCAGAGAGCATAGAATCCCGTAACGCATATTCCACTCCTGTTTTGATGAAATTCTGGTATCTTTCCGTATCCATATTTAAATCCGTGGAGTCGTTTGGTGTATGCATTGTTATTGTACCAGATATTATACGAACAAGGAGCGATAACGTTGTGTCGTTTCGAGAATATTGGAGGAGGTAACTGATTGTGGTGACAAATTCAGATGGCTGAATGTAACCTAAAAGAATGAACTTGGTTTGTATTGATAGCAAATTAAAAAAATCTAGTATAAAACATTATCTTAATCTGATTATGAGGACCTAGTACAGTACCCTGTAGAATACCAAGATTACAAACATTTCATTATCAAGAAATCACTTATTAAATACATGAAATAACATTTTTAATTTACTTACAAATACAATATGATGTGTTATTATTGAATACAGTCTCATATACAAAAAAAATTACAATACAATCAATTTTTCAACCATAGTTAATTTAATAAAAGCTAGGCTTATATAAAATCATTCTTCAATACTTACAGACTAAAATGAGTATTCTAGCTATAGAATACTGTTCCAACTGATTTCCCACTAATAGCTTTTCTCTTACAATATTTATTTCCTCTGCAGTACTTGTTAATAACGGAATTGGCCGTTCAGGAGACATTACTTCAAATTCAAGTTTTTGTAAAAGGTATTCTAAAAACATAATACATAGGTGACATATTATAATAAGGAATTTAAAACTGAATTTAAAAATTCAAGAAGAATATGTTCGTTTTAGGAACTCCAAGTAGACTATTTTAAAATTTCTATATTATTTGAGGGTAAAATAATACAATTTTAAAGTATTCGCCATTCATTGATTTAGACAATTTTACGCGTATACGCATTTTCGTTTAAACTTCATCAAAATTTAATCAATCAATTCAATTAATAACAATTCCGGGTTTATCTCAATAAAAAAATATTACTTATTTTAATTAAAAGAAACTAAAATCTCACCCAACAAATGTCTACAAAACAGATTAGTCTGCGCATATTTCAACAGCATCATAAAACAGTGAACATCGGTACGTAACAACAAAGTCACCAATGACGCCGGCCCGACCCCCTCCCATGAACCACTGTGACGGTAAATTGAGCATATTGTATATAGTCTATCCATTACTGCGTCTGTCACTATAAAATAAAATTTAGTTAGTTAAGTTTTTGTCTGTCATTTATTCTTTTTTTTATTCTACTAAAAGTTACTTTATTTGTCAAAGTTTATGTAATTTATATGTAGGTTTGGATATAAAACAAATATTTAAAATTATCCCCTTATCTAATTGTAAGATATTTGCAGTAAACATGGAAATATCAAAAATCCAGACTGCATTCAAATCTTAATTTGTTCACTATTTTTTCAAAATTACAAGGAAATAAACATTACTCTTCAATTCTTCTGTTATAGTTAGGTAAAAAAATAGTAAATGTCTATTACTTACAAGTTGTTTCTATGTCCTGAATGAGAGCTTTTAGTACAATATCAGACTTTGAAGCCAGATTTAATAAGTATGGGATCACATCTCTCTTTTTATCTGATTTTGGATCTTCTTTTATTGCTTCCTGCAAATTTTTAAATGAAATAAATAAGGAGAATATTATATTAAATACCTATAATAATGTATTAGTATTTGTTGATAGTATTATCACAGACTAATAATAATATACTACGTATACAAGTATTATGTATTATTAAAAATTAATTGCGGACTTTTTTATATGCTATTGTGTGATCTTATGCATTGTTTTATTAATTAAAACATTAAAAAACAATTCATCTAATCTTAACTACAATTCATAACTTATTTATAAAGGTACTTTCATGATGATAATTTTCCAAAATATTTGTTACTGCTATTATGTTTTGCCTGCTCATTCCTTCCACACTTACTTGAAACAAATCAACGAGCGCAGCTCTAACATGCAACAATGCTGGCGGGTGGTTCGCCAAATGAGCGAGCACAGCTCTAGCTGCTTCTGCGCCTAGTGCTAGTGCTCTTGGTGCTACGAGTCCAGGTTCGGCGCGACCAACCCACCCCACTGCCCAGGAACACGCGCGGCAACCTGTGAAAATATTATAAAATTGAGTTACCTACATAATAAGAATATTTTTTTACAATTTTTTTTATACTTAATTTTATTTATGGTTAGTACAGCCACACCTATAGGAGAAATTAAAAATTAAAAAAAAATTTAAGAGAACTGTAAAACCTCCTACAAAAGTAAAATAATAAAAACATTTTTAAATCTAAATATTGGCATTATTTTTATACAGAGACTATTCCCTTTACATTTCTAATGCTACTACTTATCAAGGTTTCTACTAGAAACATAAATTGAAAACAGATATATTTCTTACCTAACATCATATCAATGCACTTTGCTCTTTCTTCTGAGTTGAGAAGCATCAGATTCTGTGTTGTTATATCAAGTAATATCCGTACTGGCTCTGTGTTTTGTAGAGTTGAGTCTGAAAGAGGTCATCAAAAATATAACACTACACCATAATATACAGAAAAATTTAATACAAAAGCATAACCACTTCAGGAAAAACTTACAAATTTATTTAAAACTAGAGGTCCGCCCCGGCTTCGCCCGTGGTACATAGTTCGCAATAAAAGGTAGCCTATGTCCTTTCTCAGGTATCAAAATATCTCCATACCAAATTTCATGCAAATTGGTTCAGTAGCTTAGGCGTGATTGAGTAACAGACGGACAGACAGAGTTACTTTCGCATTTATAATATTAGTATGGATGAAGACTGTAGACATGGATAAACATTTCTATTTTGTTTATTGGAATTCTCCTAGAATAGTACTGGAATTATAACTGACATAACTTACTTGGTAAATTAGCTTTGTCTGTAGCAATATCCATAATCAAAGTAATGCACCAAGGAGCTACAAAAGGGGCCCAAGATTCACCAAGACTACATAGTTCTGGGCCAATCATACTAACAGCTTCTAAGGATCCATTTGTATTGGAATCAACCTGAAACAAATAAAGTAAATAGCTTCAGATTCTCCAAATTAGTATTATGAGTTTAAAAACAAAACTTAGTATAATAATGTGCCTTAGGATACTAAGAATTCCCAATTGTATATTAAAAAAATATAATACTTAATGCTTATACATTTGAATAAGCATTGAGTATTCAGTGTAAAACTAGCTAATTTCAAGTGAAGGTAAATAAGTAATGATTTCATCTATGATGTCAAATACTTAGGTACAAATTATGTGTATGGCAAAACACTTACTTCAAAATCAACTTGGTTCACTGAAATATTAACAGCATCATGAAAAACCATCGCAAAATATTCTAAAACGGCATCTCTAGCTGCTGGGAAGGATTTCAGCAAAGATATGCCAGTTTTTGTCAGTTCTGGAGCATTTTGAAAGTTTTTTCTTGAAACTCCATATATGAAGTTATTTAAATCACTGGACAGTGAAGTAGATTTTGTTGGGTTATTCATTTTTGTTGATTATTCAGTTAAAAATAAATAAATCCTCACGCCGACAACAAGTGATCGAGGCGATGTGTTAATACCTATGTCAATTGTCAATGTCAATTTGTAGATGTAGCTTGTCAACATACTGTCAAAAAAATAACGTTCATTAACAAAAATATTTCTTAGTTAAATACTTTAAAGAAATTATTATAATATTGTTTGAACATATTTTATTATGTATCTTTTTAATTTTACGGGTTTTGTTTCATTTCTAAATTCGTCTCACCTACCTTCAACAAAAGCAAAGATATTTTGAATGTAAGGCGGGATTAAAATCAGATTTTTAATTATGGTACGGGAGCTAAACGTTTTAAAAAAAGTCATTTTAGTATAGTTGGGTTTTTGATATACTGTTTCTCTTGCTATTTCTGTTAGAGTCCGCGCTGTCTGGCTGGCGGTAGTGGTTGCGTTTATTAGTGCGCACAGGAAAGTATCCGTAATTTAAAGTCATTTATTAACGCGTAATTTTTAATCTTTTGCCTTTAGATAGATCCATCAGACATAAATATGTTATTGCAAGACGTTTTTTTCGTTGTTAAATAGGTGCCATACGCAATTTTTTATTTCAAAATCATTAAAATGTCATCGAAATAAGTGAAATTACATCAACATGATTCCGCTTAAAAGGTAAGTAATAACTTTATTATTACTTATATTATATTATCCTTTTTTAATACTTATATTGAATAATTAGTAAAATAATATTTTTAATAGATGGTTTCATATTTATTACACTTTTGGGTATTAATATGAATTTGATGATATTTGGTTTTTATCAAGTTTACATTAACGTCCTATTTGAGATTCGTTGGGAAAAGGAGGCACCATGGTAGATTGTTGCTAAAAATTGTAAATAGTAAAATGAATATTATACACAGTATATCCTTCACGGGGACTCATGTTGATGGAATTTCACTTATTTCGATGACATTTTAATGATTTTGAAATAAAAAATTGCGTCTGGCACCTATTTAACAACGAAAAAAACGTCTTGCAATAAAAAAATTATGTCTCATGGATCTATCTAAAAGCAAAAGATTAAAAATTACGCGTTAAAAAATGACTTTAAATTAAGGATATTTTCCTGTGCAGATAAGATGCGCACTAATAAACGCAACCACTGCGACCAGTCAGACAGCCCGGACTCTAACCGAAATAGCAAGAGGAACAGTATATCAAAGAACCAACTATACTAAAATGCTCTCTTGTCAACGTTGGTAGCTCCTATACGTTTACAATACAAGCTTTTCGTATGCATATTGACATCAATTATTATGTATTATATTTATAATAAATTATTTTATACCAGAACAGTGAAACGGCAATACTATTTACGTAAGTGGAATGATAGCAAAAGCTAAAAATACCACCCTCACCACTTCACCTCACACTCGACCGCCTCGACGACAATATGTGAAACCTGAAAGGTTACTCATTGCCACACAAGAACTATGAAAGTTTTGCAATCCACTCTAGACGTTATAATTGACCGTTTGTGATGGAAAAGCACCTACCTACTCTATGTTGTAGGAACTTGAGCTTTAGCAATAAGTTGGATATTTTTATGTTTCGATTATTGAAAATGATCTGTGAAAGGGTATATAAATGATTTTCTTTTAATAAATCAAAACGCTTTTAGGCTCTGCTTTAAAATTCTTATCGTGTTTTAACTTTTACTTTATGAGCCGTCACGGTAAAGTTGAATTAAGTGTAGAAACGAAGGGTTTGATTCTTGGCCTTATGTAAAACGAAAGTGACATTACTATCTGGCTAAAGAGATATGTGCCTGCTTCTTGGCCTGCCCTAAACGATATACCATGGGGACTGTTTTTAGGGTTCCTTTTTGCTTTAAAAACCTAAGTAAGTTCCTTTTTTACGGAACCCTCGTGCCGTAAAGAGAAATACTCGAACATGCCTCTAATCTGTAGACCCTGTAGTTACACACCATTATTATAATACTCGCTATGACTCGCTCGGCTGTTTCGAGATGATTTGGGATAAATTAAAATTCTCTAGATGCTATAAATACAATTTAACACATTAGTTATCTACAACTATACTAACACATCGAATATTTAATTTAAACCAGTAGGTATAGATACATACAAAAATAAATTACCTACAGTAGAACTGCAGCTAGTTGATAAGTGATAAGTGATAACTTACAGCAAAAATTATTCGTCGAATTTAAACACGATTGCATAATATGTGGATTTATGAAGATATCTATTAATAGTTATTCCACCCTATGGCCTGGGGGTGACGTTGATCGCGTGCGCAGAATTTATTGATTTCCCGCCCCCGCTCCCTGCACCCACGCATACCCCTGTAGTGACTGGCTTGCACTAACGCATACACCAATAGAATGGAAATATTTTCACTATAGACTATTACGGATAATACACGACGAAAGCTCTATATGATTATTTTGATAAATTTCACATTGTAAAATAAGAAATGATAAAAGGACCTTTTCAACTCAATCGATAAAAAGTAACCAGCTGTTCATAGAATTTTCATAAATTATATTATGTCGAGTATTAATCAGAAGGTACGTGTGCCTACATTTTAATTTAAATTAAGTACTTGAGTTCTCTTGAGTTTATTTTAATCAGAAAAATATGTATATGCTCCAAATAGACATTAATAATTATTATTTGTGCATATTGTGTCGTATTTATTTGTGGATGTATAAAATTTAAAGAATTTATCTTTTCTTCATCATATGTCTCTGTTACGAAACCTAAACTCCTGTATTATTTTTCAAGTTATCTTCACATAGTTTCATGTAGTTATAATGAATTTTAGAATATGCCGATGTGTAAGTCAAGCGCCCTTGGAGCTTTCATTAAGCTTGCAGTTGTATGCCGACAAAACCCTTCGATGTGTTTATTTATCCAGTATTTTTATATAAATATGTTTAATCTACCTATTTGGAAATTGCTAAAGACGGGTACCTTCTTCCGATACTCTATATTAATACGTTTGTAAGTGTACTTAAAGCTTTTAAAGCACACTTTATTCTTGTTCTTATTTTCTACGTAATTTAAACGAATTCTCGGAAATAAAAAATAAGACACACGAAAATATAGGTATACACGCGCGTTCTTGCACCAAAAAGACATCCTACAGCATGCTAAATATGTAGTACCTACTACCTAGCTATGTTAAAGCTTTTTTTAACCATAGACCTACTACAGGCTACAATATAGTATGTATTTACATTACATTCACATGTCGATATCTACATTTTATGATTTTGTTTTACTAGCTAACTATGTACTATTAAGTATTCCGTGATTTTACCTTAGTAAATCACAATCCTTATTCCTTACGACTCTAATTTTGATGAAGAGTGAAAATAATAATTACGTATCTTATTTAAACCGGTATGAACACACTGAGACGGGAAAAAAAGAGCTAGCTTGATCGATTTTCTTTGGAAATAACATCAGACTAAGATCAGACTTGAGAGCTTTTTGAAATTTAGATATCCTATAACTAATCATAGATCGTCAGTGCTTTAATGAAAACAACATTTACTATAATGATAACTTCAAAATAAAAATGTATCGCTATAAACAAAGCATTGCATTCGAAAATGTATCTATTAGCTTTCAGTGCGTATGCGTCTTTACCGCCTCTTGAAGTAAGCTTTCAGGGTTTAAAAGCTATCTAGATGTAGCTGTTTAGTATTTACTAAAAGCCTTTTGTGCAGTAAGTACCTATTATGTCACTCGCAGTTTTTGGAGGTACCTATTTTGGAAATAATTTCAAGCATTGCATTAGTATCCTTTCGAACAATTTAAATTTATATTTACGCTTGCGAGTCAAAAAGAATGTAATTTTATTTTATAAAATTAGCTGGTCAAGTAATGATAAAACATTCAGAGCGCTATATTTTTTTCTTCAGGTTCAATGACCTTGACGCGTTGCGTCAATTTGAAAATCAATAAAATCTATCATAGGTAGGTAGGTAAAATGCATTGTGCATACATGAATGCAAAAGCGAAATTCCAGGAAGTGAATGTTATTCCTATTTGTTGAAATATAGACTTTATGTCCAGAATTTTATGAATTCTCGATGATTCTATCAGTGACCCTATTTTCCGAGCTTTTGGTAAGAGAGTTTGCGCGTGAACAGGGTGGCTTCGGGTAGGAGCGCGGCGCGGCGGAAAGGTGGGTGCCGCGGCCGTCGCCGCTCCAAACCTATGCGCGGCCGCGGCGCTCCCCTAGTCTCTGCCGCATACGCGCACGCGCGCGCAACCGACGCTACGCGTAGCCCCTGCCGAGCGTGCCCGAATCGCGACGTCAACCGTGGATCGATGAGATAAACGCGCAACCCCGCTTTGCGTTAAATCAATACCATATCCATCGATTTTCACAGCCGCAGCCGCCGCACACCGAACTTGAGGGTCGCAAGCGGTGGTTGCGCGTGTTTTATCATTTAAAATGTGTGAAGCTGAAAATTGTGCTATAATTATGTTCATCTAGATCGCTGCTATTGCTATCCAAATGTTCGTAATATTCTAGATTCGAAGTGTTTTGAGGTAATTTATTTAATATTATGTTCATTGAATTAAACACATACGTATACCGTATATATAAAGCATATAAGATCAGAAATGCTTTATATTGACATGTTTTATTTTCCAACTTATTTTCACGATTGTTAAGTTTATGTTTAAATTCGTGCACTTTTTTTAAAAAATAATCGGGATTTATTGTTGATGTTTGCGACTTTGCGTTTAGAAACGTTACATAGATAAACCAATAATTATATGTTACAACTTATTCAGTAATTATTAATTTATTAAAACGTAGGTACATACATTTAAATGATTCATAAAAACATATATTGTAATTCATGCATTATATGAAATGAATTTAAATATTTTGAAAGTTAACGCTTTTGTTAGCGAACATGTTTGCCGAATTGATAAACGAAATGAGAATTTTTTTTTTCGTTTGTCATTGCCTATTGGCGGGCTTTTCGATGTTTGCAATGAGAATTGTATTATTTTCTAATTAACTTATAATTTATTGAATGTTGTTCGTATACAGTTGGAGTGGAGAAAGATAATGTTTTTTGGTACAGATGGTGTGAATCTGAAGCGGCAAAATGACGTCAACTGATACGTATCAGTTAAAATGGCATTCGCACAGTTCACATTTGAACGGTTCTGTGGCGGCATTGCTTCGCTCGGAGAGATTTACGGATGTTGTTTTGTGCACGATGGATGGATCGCAAATACCGGCGCACAAGTTCATCCTAAGTTCTTGCAGCGTGTACTTAAGCACGTTGTTCGAAGGTCAGCGGTCGGTAACGAGAATGGGTGGCATGCTGTATGTCGTGCTGCCTTCGGAAATATCTACGAAGGCGCTGAAAATTCTTGTGGAGTATATGTATAAGGGTAAGTTGATCCGCCCTTTCATACTGATTTAACAAAATTATTTGTACTCCTGAGTCTTTTATAAAAATATCCATACATTAATATTTTTATATTCTACTAGCGGTCCGCCCCGGCTTCGCCCGTGGTACATGTTTACGTTTTCTCTACATAAAAACCATCCTCGTACTTCAAGGAATATAATAAAAAAAGAATTATCGAAATCGGTTCAGCCGTTCTCGAGTTATGCGCTTACCAACACATTTTGCGATTCATTTTTATATATAAGATAAAAATATCCATACATTAATATTTTTATATTCTACTAGCGGTCCGCCCCGGCTTCGCCCGTGGTACATGTTTACGTTTTCTCTACATAAAAACCATCCTCGTACTTCAAGGAATATAATAAAAAAAGAATTATCGAAATCGGTTCAGCCGTTCTCGAGTTATGCGCTTACCAACACATTTTGCGATTCATTTTTATATATAAGAGAAGATACCTAATGGTAAACAAACTAGGTACATGTTAAATTTAAGTTAGTTTAGTTCAGTCTTAACTACATGCTTATAGCGATTTATTACTTATATTCAAGGTCAAATATAAAAAAAAAACTACAGATTGTAATTATTATATCCATTTATTTCAGGTGAAACAACAGTATCTAATGAGGTTTTAGATATTGTACTAAAAGCTGGGGAGGTTTTAAAAATCAGGGGTCTCTGGCGACAGACAGATGAAGTTGGGGGAGATTCCACTCCAGCTGAGAAGACCACTACAACTGCGAATACTGCAAATAAACCACCTGAAAAAGCTAAAGAAGTGCCGAAAATAACTTTGAAAAAGGATGACAAGTTACTCAAAGCTTTTAACCCTGTTCAAGGGCAGGGGAATAGGTAAGATTAATTAATAAGTAAATAATTAATAATAGCATTTATTTACTGATTATTACAATTTGAATATGTATAGAAACAGATGGATTAAAAGTTTATTATACATACAGACATAGGTATTACAATATTTATTTATTTATTTAACAATTTAATATACCACACCAAGTAATATTTACAATTATACATAATATTATGCTAACCAATTTTTTTTTAATGTTTAATATAAATTAATTACTGTTAAATTCTCTTGATGTTGCAAGGTTTTTAGTATTTTTGTATAGAGGAAACACTACAAATCTACATTTAATAAAAATTTATAATTTTCTCCAGACCAATGTTCATCGGCCCACCAAAGCTAGTATTCATCAAGACCAGTGACGGCACCACACAAGCAGCCATACGTCCAGGTGTACCCAAGGGTCAAACTATACTGGTCGCCCCTGCACCGTCTTCAGAGACCACTTCAACAATCACCATGGCAACATCCACGGTTACCATGGCAACATCCACAGTTACCATGGCAACGGAAGATAATAGTGAAGACAGTATACCAACTAGAGTGTTGAGACGGAATGCTAATGAAAGAAAGTATGGGAAGAAACAGAAGACTGACGCTGACGAGGGGAAGGATGATGATGCAGCTTCCACCAGTTCAAGTTAGTATAATTTTTATATGCTAATTTTAAGTTTAGTATTAAAATAGCACTTAGATCATTAAGTAATGGATGGAGCACGCTGGCAAATGTTCTAACTAAACTTTCTGCTGATTTTGGTGCGGGGAGGGTAACTCACACTGATGAAACACAATGAAACATAATCACACATTCACAAAAATAATTTGTGTCACGAAAGTCGTAAAAATTTACGACCTTTTAAGCGACGAGTTTTTAAATTCAACTCTATCACTAAGATAATAAAGATTAAATTTGTATTTCATTCCAAGATAGTCATGTGGAGTGGGGTTCAATATCGCGTTCTAAATTCAACTTTATCACTTAGGTCATAAAGATTAAATTTGTATTTCTTTACAAGATAGTCTCGTAAGGAATGCGGTTCATTAAGGCGTTTTAAATTCAACTTTATCTCCTAGATCATAAAGATTAAATTTGTATATTTTCTTTCCATGATAGTCTCGTGGGGCCGCATCAATGATCGAGTAAACATGACTCGATTATTTTTCTTGATCATATCGCTAAACGATACATCGACGATTATTAGAAATTGCATTTTATTAGAAATGTACGTTAAAAAAATAAAAAAATATACACAAATGAAAGGTTATTCCATCTTTTTTAATATTCGACATGTTTGAATTGCTTCTGCAAGACTTGACAGTACAAAACGGCATTTTTAGCGGAGCACTCGCAGACGTCCGTTCGACGTTTTACGAATACGCAGAGTGCTTGTAATCGATTACGCAAGTAGTTTTTATGAAAGGATAAGATTTTTCGATGAAAATAATCTTATACCTCGGCAAAAGGGGAAACGCCTGCGAGTGTTATCCATTACTTAATGATCTAAGAAATAGCAAAATTATTCAGTTATGTTAAATTATGTATTTGTATTTTTATTTTGGACTAGCTTCCGCCCGCGACTCCGTCCGCGCGGATGTCCGTCTTCGCGTGGATGGTTTATTTCTCCATTTTGAGTAACTCTGACAATGCCATCTTATTTAAAAAAATAATCCACTGCGGGTAACGCAACGTGTGTTCGCGGTTCTACAGAACATCGTCTATGAATAAAACTGAAAAATTAAGATTTTTTTTTCACGTATTTTTCCAGGATAAAAAGTATCCTATTTTATGCCCAGGATAATAAGGTATAATTATACCAAGTTTCATCGAAATCGAACCGTTAGTTTTCACGTGATATTGTCAGCATATACAGACAGACAGACAAAAATTTTTTTAATCACATATTTGGGTTCGATCCAGTAACACCCCCTGCTATTTATTTTTTCAATATTTTCAATGTACAGAATTGATCCTTCTACCATTTAATATATTATGTATAGATTTTTATTATCCAAATTTTTTAAGTCCCATTAAATTGTCTTTGATTGATTTTTGCTTGGTTTCTCAACTGTTTCTTATAGAAAATGTTTCTTTTTTATATTCAATAATATCAATAGTAGTCTAGTCTCTATTATTCTACCATATTTTTCTCACTATACAAACCTCACAGAGAAATCAAACCAAAGCAGTACCGTCGAAGTCCAAGTTAAAGAAGAACCAGACTGGGACGCAAGTAGTATTGAAGAGGAAGAACGGTCAATAGCCGAGATGTTTCAAGCGGAAATGAGTGTTAAGTCCGAGCCTTGTGACGAGGTAGACGTCGAGGAGGAGGGACTGGTTAGTTATTGCTTTTCATTTTACTGAAGTGAAAACTTCTTTAGCGGCGTTGGGTATAAAATCTTAAACTCGCGTCAGGACACGTGGCCTGATCGAAAAAGCGTAAGATGGATGTGTTTTTTTTTTTTTTAGCCCTTATATTCCATGCGTAAGAAAGATAGTTACCATTCCAAAATATCAAACATGCTCAACGTTAATAATCAAGTTTTCACTTCTGCCGGCACTCCCGGAGTGCAACCCGTCTTTTTATTGTTGTATTGTGTGGCGATATCACAAAACGAATCACATATCACAAAAAAGAGCGTGTCAGAAGTTAAACTTCTTTGGCAAGATTCAAAGATATCAAAATTGCCGCCTTACTCCATGACGTGACTGTATTGCCATGTCGCGACCTTGAGATTTTACTCTTAACACGCCTAGAAGTTTCACTTCAAAACTTGTTTTGTTTTGTCTAGTTATGTTTCAAAATAACATGAAAAACATGAAATATAGAAAGATATCGCGTCTTATTATTCCTATAAAAAAACAATTTGTTTCCAGTCAATTTTTTTTAAAACCATTTTTTTTACAAAAAACATTGTTTTAAAACAATTTTTTTTTACAAAATACATTGTTTTAAAACAATTTTTTTTACAAAATACATTGTTATAAAACAATTTTTTTAATACACTGTTTTAAAACATTTTTTTTTACAAAATACATTGTTTTAAAACAATTTTTTTTACAAAATACATTGTTTTAAAACAATTTTTTTTACAAAATACATTATTAACTAATATTTTTTCCCAGCTGTACAGCCCTTTGTCCTGCGAGCTGTGCGCGGAAGTGTTCACAGTGCCGGCGGCGTGGGTGCGCCACGTGCAGGAGCACGCGGACGGCGACGGACAGCACGCGAGGAAACGCAAGCGGCGCTCTGCTGTGAGTATATATGGGCGAGAGTGTTCACAGTGCCGGCGGCGTGGGTGCGCCACGTGCAGGAGCACGCGGACGGCGACGGACAGCACGCGAGGAAACGCAAGCGGCGCTCTGCTGTGAGTATATATGGGCGAGAGTGTTCACAGTGCCGGCGGCGTGGGTGCGCCACGTGCAGGAGCACGCGGACGGCGACGGACAGCACGCGAGGAAACGCAAGCGGCGCTCTGCTGTGAGTATATATGGGCGAGAGTGTTCACAGTGCCGGCGGCGTGGGTGCGCCACGTGCAGGAGCACGCGGACGGCGACGGACAGCACGCGAGGAAACGCAAGCGGCGCTCTGCTGTGAGTATATATGGGCGAGAGTGTTCACAGTGCCGGCGGCGTGGGTGCGCCACGTGCAGGAGCACGCGGACGGCGACGGACAGCACGCGAGGAAACGCAAGCGGCGCTCTGCTGTGAGTATATATGGGCGAGAGTGTTCACAGTGCCGGCGGCGTGGGTGCGCCACGTGCAGGAGCACGCGGACGGCGACGGACAGCACGCGAGGAAACGCAAGCGGCGCTCTGCTGTGAGTATATATGGGCGAGAGTGTTCACAGTGCCGGCGGCGTGGGTGCGCCACGTGCAGGAGCACGCGGACGGCGACGGACAGCACGCGAGGAAACGCAAGCGGCGCTCTGCTGTGAGTTACATACCCCGTCCGACTAGGGCCCTGTTTACACGCACGCTCTTTCGCGCGCGATTCGGCTTTCACGCGGGAAAGAGCAAGCATTTAAACAATGACAGAGAGAACGAGATTGCGCATCCACTCCGCACACACTCGCACGAAAAATCGCGCTCTAAAGAATAAGTGCATAAAAAACGTGACAAAACAATCCCTCGCGATTGCGCGCGCGTGCTTTCCCGCGTTCGATCCCGCGCACTCAATCACGCGGTAAACAGTGTGCGTGTAAACCGGGCTATTAGGGCCCTTCCGGCCTCCTCCACTCAAGCGGCAGAGATCCCCGTGGCGGGGGGACGCCCTTGCGCATGTCGCTACCAGGGTGAACCTTCAGTTCACCCCCGCGTCCGCGTTAAAATGTAGAAGCCCTTCTGGCTAACATTGAGAAACACCACACAAAAAAAATGTATTACATAATAATTATTGGCTCTAGGTAGCGAGAAGAGTATAGACATTGGTCCCAGTGCTAGGTAGAGCAAGAACAGTTTACTTAGTCCCGGCTCTAGGTAGAGCCAGTGCATGATATACATATAGACTGGCACTAGCACTAGGTAGAGCGAGAACAGCTTATTTTTACTGTGATAACATACATATTATGCGGTGCCGACTCTAGGTAGAGCGAGAGTAGCACACTTGGTCCCCACTCTAGGTAGAGCTAAATATCAAACATAATATACTCAGTGCCGGCTGTAGGTAGAGAGAGAGCAGCATACTTTATAGTTTATACTGATAACGTGAGTGCGGTGTTGCTCTAGGTAGAGGGGGAGCGGCATACTTTGAGCTGCTGATATATTATGTACATGCAGTACCTGCTGTAGGTAGAGCAAGAGCGTAATTTATTCGCAGTGCCCACTCTATGTAGAGCAGCATACTTTGCGCTGCTACAAACACGCAGTGTCGGATCTAGGTAGAGAGATGAGCATCATATCTTTTGCAGCTAACATAACATACATGCAGTGCAAGCTTTAGGCCGCCTTTACACCTGTAAGTTTTACTTACGTAAGTCACTTACTTACGTAAGCTACTTACGATAAATTTTCAAGTGTAAACACTCGTTGTAAGTAACTTACTGTAATTTTTTACAACTTTCGTAAATTTAAAAATTACAAGTCTAAACGTGTTCGAGTTTGCTTACGGAAGCGACTCGCAGCTTATTGAATTATTTTGATAAGTTGAGAACTCACCAAAACAATGTCCTCTAAACAAAATTTTATTTACAATATTTTTTGTATCTTTTTTTTTAATTTTTGGAGCAACTTTTTCCAAAAGAAATTCAAAACTTGTAGTATTCATTCTTATAAAATTGAAAAATCCGTGTTGGTCTTCCATTGTCAACTCCTTCAAAAGATTTTCAAACGCACCTTGTGCCATTCTTTTTTCTAACCAAGGTTTTATCCAGCATTTTCTTTCAGTATTATTTTTCCGTCGCTTTTTATTGGACAAAATTATATATGCAGCAGCCGCTTGAACGTGGCGTCTTCGAGGCATTTTTTTACTGATTTAATGTAAACGGGCGTGTAATAATTTATGTAAGTTTAAACTCACAAAAATTACGTAAGCATTATTTACTGTAAGTTTATTTTAAGTGTAAATGCAACCGTAAGTCAGTTACATAATTTTTACGAAAGTAACTTACAGGTGTAAAGGCGGCCTTAGGAAGAGCGAGAGCAGCTTTCTTAATTGTACTGCTAACATACATACACGCAGAGAAAACTGTAAATGGAGCTAGAGCATTTTGAGCGAGACCGACCTACCTTTTCGTTATTTTACACAGTATTTGTATATTTTCCCGCTTGCTAATAGCAGATTTTTAATTCTTATACATCAAAATACGATTTCCTGCCCTGTGTTTTCAACTTTATTACTTATTTCAGAGCGACGACACAGAAGAAACAACAGCTCTACTACGTTGCGATCTCTGCCAGAAGCATTTCCCGAATCCAGCGGAATGGGTGCGACATATACAGAGCACACATACTGAGACTGGTGCGTGTTAAATTATTTCTATAACTAGCTGCTCAACCCGGCTCTGATCGGGTTATTTTTTATTTTTTGACAATTTTAATTAATATATTAATCCAACCAAATAATCATTAAATCCGTTCTTGAGATATAAATGGTGTAATTACTACGACTTTCTAGATCGAAATTTAAATTTAGAGAAAAAAAATAGTTGATTAACGTTATTAAAGTTTTTTTTTATATTATATAGCACATGCTATTAATAATAATATGACACTATTCTGATTTGATATTTGAATTAAGAGGAATTTTTTGCCTATTCACTAGTAGATTTTTTTTATGCAACGACCATTAGAAATCTTATATATAAAAATGAATCGCAAAATGTGTTGGTAAGCGCATAACTCGAGAACGGCTGAACCGATTTCGATAATTCTTTTTTTATTATATTCCTTGAAGTACGAGGATGGTTTTTATGTAGAGAAAACGTAAACATATACCACGGGCGAAGCCGGGGAGGACCGCTAGTTAGTAAATAGTATCTTAAAATAGCCTAGTTATTTTACCTAGAGTGATCTTATTTTATATAAAAAAATAATTGCACTTTCAAATTTTTTTAGCAGTATCATACTATCAATTAATCTTATATTTTTTTTTTTTTTTTAATTTATTATTATTTATAATAATTCTTATACAAATATTTTGGTATGTTCATAATATTATTTTCAGATATTATGATGTGCTACTACTATATACCATTGTTATACTAACATAGCTGATTGATTGTTATGTATGTGGCTAATTCTCGACGGACACAACATCAACTCAACTATTTTTTCATAAATAATAATAAATATATTGAAAACTCCACGCTATTCTCTCTATCTTGTTCCGTGTTTTATTTTTGCTATAAGTGTTTTTTATTTAGCAGCACAAACGCAGTCATGATAATCACTTCAGTTATGTTGACATTGTAAACTTGGAGTTTTTGTTTTGCAATTCATCGGTGTTGCCAATTTGCGATGTTTTTACTCCCAAATTACTTACTTACCTAGTTTTTTTTTAATTTTCTGTTTTTTTTTCCTCGGTTTGAATGAACTTACTAAATGTTGTACTGCATGCTTATGCTTAAATGTGAACTCGCGCAAAAAAGTCAATTTTTTTTTAATTTTTGTGATTTTTTGTGATTTTCAATCGTGTACTATGATTGGCAACGTTGATTGCAAGGCGGGCCCCAATAGTCCACATGATAGTGTATATCTAAGCGTCGGTTCGGTGTTCGGTTGTCCAGAATTGGCCATATCAAACAACAGTGCAGCACCAAAACGTCACAATCGTTTCACAGACGGCGAGCAAAACAAGACGTGTGGCCACTGCAACAAGAACTTCCCGTCGCATGCCTCCATGCTCATACATATGCGCACGCACACAGGTTTGTGTGGACTTTTTTCTATAAAACGTA
The DNA here is from genome assembly GCF_061535395.1 of Colias eurytheme. NCBI lineage: Eukaryota > Metazoa > Arthropoda > Insecta > Lepidoptera > Pieridae > Colias > Colias eurytheme. Next base: position 9,994,795 of record NC_142990.1, read on the forward strand.
AAAAAAAATATTTAAAAGTGAACATTGAAAATGGGTGAAAAGATTTTAGCAAAATATTTGGGTGGAAATCAGTTCAATAAAAAACGGATTTTAACAAAAATTTAGGGTCATCATTGAAAATCATTTCAAATTTTTATGTTCGAAATACCAAATTTAACTTTTTTAATTTAAAGTTCGCATACAGTAGAAAATTATAATAATGTTATAACATTTTAGTACTTAAATCTAAGTTGTAAATTCACATCATCATCTTTTTTTATGACTGCCTACTTTTTATTATAACGCGTACGCGACGTAGTCGCGTCACCTAAACACCACGCGTTATAAAACCGCCCATTTCTCCGGCGACACATTATATTTTCGACTAGCTGCTCCGCGCGGTTTCACCCCCGTGGCTCCACTACTGTTGGCCGTAGCGTGATGATAATTGGGCTATCTAACACCGAAAGAATTTCCAAATCGGACCAGTAGTTCCCGAGATTAGCGCGTTCAAACAAACAAACTCTTCAGCTTTATAATATTAGTAAAGATTAGTAAAGATTTTTTTTTGTTATCTGTGGAAATATTTATTATATTAATCCTACAGGCGAGCGCCCGTTCGTCTGTGGGTTATGCAACAAAGGGTTCAACGTGAAATCGAACCTGCTACGACACTTGCGCACTCTGCACAACCACGTGGTGAGTCCCGACGAGCCCGGACCGTCGGAGCTCAAGCGGGAGGCCTGAGCCAGGGGAGGGGGGGCAGGTGAGCATAACTAGATAATAAATAAATATTCAGGACTATTTTCACACACGGCATGATCTGATCCAAATTCCAATACTAAGCTTTCGCTTGTGTTATGGAAACCAGATGGCTGATAAACATACATATATAATTTTAAATACCCCAATTTTCTGTAGCATTCTAGTTAAAGAGGTCTAGAGAAGTGCGAAAACTCTCTTTCTAGATATACATTTATTTTAACCATAATTATGGTTAACTAAAAATATAACTTTTTATAAAAGTGCATAAAAAATTAAAAATGTATTAGTTAGGTATATATTGAAATATGGATTTTTTAAGCTATTGCATAGCTTCTATCGCGCGCCTTGAGCGTGGGGACCGAATCCAGACGACGTGTGCCAGCCGCCAAAAAAAAACTTGGCCAGCGTGGTGGATTATGGCCTACCCGTGTCCCAGCAGTGGGAACGTTAATGGGCTGATGATGATGATACTTTTGTATGTCTCACAGGTAGAGGGCGCGGTCGGCCCCGCTCCGCGTACACGCTAGCGATGGCGGCCGCCAACCGGCGCGCGAACAAGGCCGACGCGAGCGCGCTCCGCAAGCAGAGCTACTCGCTGTTCCTCAAGCAGCGCGCCGTGCTCTTCTCCGCCAAGAAGTGGAAGTAGTGCGCGACACGCTACCCGCGGCGCTTGACACGTTCCACGTTTGAATTTTGACGTTTCAACTTTTTTTATGTGGCTGTTTGAAATTTGACGTTTCAGTTTTTTTTTTCTTTTTTCTTATGTGCCAGTAATATTGGTTATGAATATCAAACCTGCTTTTGGTTGTATTTGATGTGTATTATATCGGATTATAAAGCGCGTCACACACGGTGAAGATACTATAATATTTTATGTTAAGATTCTCTAATATAAAATATTACAGTATCTTAAGGTATCCGGAATCAGCGTTCTAACCATCATTTTTCTTTTTGTCATTGCGTACTAAGACCCCTGTAGACCCAAAACACTGACACAAAATTTCGGGTCGATCTTAACATAAAATATTATAGTATCTTCACCGTGTGTGACGCGCTTATGTCATGCGCATCGGTATGGGATGTTCTAAAAACGTACAGCACGTAAAGTTGAATGTCTCATTGAACAATAGATACATAATTAGTAGATACATACCTTTTTACATAATAGTAAATTAAACTATTCCATAACTGTTGTTAGAAATTGTTCTAGCAAAATCATGTCAATATCAAAAAATTCATAGTTATAATTCTATTTACCATGGATGGAACACACGGCCATAAGAAAAAAAATCTTTGAAAACATTTAAATGTGATTGGAATTGTGTCAAAAATAAATTAAAAGCGTCTATGTAGGGGTAGCAAAGTGTTGCGTTACTACATGTCCTGCCCTTCCTCCTTTAATTTTATTATTTTTATAAGAGTGTATTTATTTTTTATAACTAGTCTTAACTAGATCTCATTCTTTTAATTAAAGATTTAATTTTAAGTCAAACATGTAGTCAGTCGGAAATGCAAGCAAGTTTTAGGATTAATCATAGGTAATATTTCTCAGTATCAAAATATGTAGCTGATATCCAAAGATAATTTGAGATTTTCTATGGGTTCATACTAAATATTTTTAGAACAGTAAACACACTTAAACCGCATTTTAATACATATGATAAGAAATTTCATATTTGGTTTTATTGTTGTTCAATGGTAATATATCTAGTCAGTATGGACCCTAAATAACTTAAGTAGTAGTGTAAGTTTTACCGTTATACTTGCTTGTGATTGGCTAAATTTAATTGTAATTTTAAATAGGTTTTAGAATAGAAGAATAATTTATGTTATATACCTCTTGAATTTATAAATTAATTTATTTGATTTGAACATTCCGTTTGTGTGATACAGTAATGTAGTTGCGATTGTATTTAAATACTCATGTGTAACATGGAGTCGGTATGATTTAATGTTTGTACTATTTTATAAAATAGTATGCGAAGAATAAAATACTGAAAGAAAAATATTTGTTTTATTTTCTTAACTACAATTTATTTTGTTAAATGTATATGTACGTATACATTAAAAATTAAAAAAAAACCCCAACACAATATATGAGCTTTAAAAAGTAAAAAACACGAATCCACACGAGTATATTTGTGAGCATTCAGTTTTTCTTACCCTTTTTCACCCCCCATAACTATTAATTCAACAAAATTGAAAATATATGTCTCAGGACACCCGCACACTTATGTGTACGCATTTAATGTAAAAAAAAAACTAAATTGTAATCGTTTCAGTTGATCGTGAGATTTGATGCCACAGACAGACAAACACACATACACATGGCACACATCAAACTTGGCCTTATAATATAAGCTTATACAAAAAAATTACATCTATTCATATCATGACCGAGTTAGTTTTGTTTTGCACATGGATTAGAAACTATAACTAATGGATTTAAATTGAACTTGCAGCAACCACTTGAGTCCTTATATTGTTTGCACATTTTAAAAGAAAGTTAGAGTGCAAGAAATATTTTGGCTGGAAATTCATAAGTACCAAATGGCTGGATTCACTTTTTATCATGTGTGTCAAAATTAAAATTTATAGTAAAGCATGATCCACGCTACAACTAAATGAAACAATATCCATACTTTCAACAGCGTGTCCCGTCCGCGGTTCGAGCCACTTTCAGGCATAAATCAATACTAAAAATTATTTATGTAGCCTATGCGTTAATTCTTGATGTAAGCTAAATAACAAAATCAATTCATTGGTTTGCATCTTAGGTTTGCATATTACTTGGTTTTCGCGTGAAACAATAAAAATTATACGTTCATAATAAACTTTTACATCTGTAATATTAGTAGGATATAAATTAACAACACAATAGATCGTATTTTTATAAAATTTGGCACTATGACTGATTTTTCATATTATAATGAATTAGTTTCGAAACGGATCAAAGATTTTGCTGGAAGTTCTATGCAACAAGTGACTTGCATTTGTATTTGTAAAAATTGCAGTCAGTGGAAAGTTTTCAATTGATTTTAGCAAGTTGAAGTTCCTTGCCAGTGGATTGTGTGTAGTAACTGTGATTGGCTTTAGCCAATTTAATTTTAAGTTT